>NC_026744.1:4076701-4249505 GCF_000210295.1 Trypanosoma brucei gambiense DAL972 | reverse complement strand
GCAGATGGTGTAACCCGCAACATGCAGCGATAGGGCCAACAATACAAACGGCCCCACCTGCTGCGACACGCACTCTTCAGAGAACCTCCGAACCGACCAAATGTACTGAATGTGATGCCACATACCAATGCCGCTCGAGTGCTGTAACGCACATGGTAAGCAAACAGGGCTTTGTGCGAGCTGATGCCCTCCGGAGGATCAAATACGGCGATGCAACACCTGCAGTGGATATCCCCCCGGAGCCCCTCCAGTGGTGGCGATTGTTCCTTTACCGTCGAAGCACACGAGTCCCGATGAGACCACAGGTGCTTCATTGTATCATCTGTGTCTCCAAATTCGCAGTGCCAGGCCGACTATTACACCACCTTAGAACAATACATGGCATAGGCAGCGGTATTTGCCGCGTGAAAAGGTGGAGAGAGAACGAGGACTCATTGCAAGGAGATGGTAGCGTCCCAGCAGCACCAGCCTCTCAGGATACACGGAAGCTGCCGTTTCAATGTGACCTGTGCGAGGCGAGCTTCGGTACATGCTCTTCCCTGTCACTACACAAGAAATTCAAACATAAGAGCATAGTGACTGAGGACGGTACCGTTGTGGTGGTGCAATTTCCTCGAAAGCGTGCCCGTGAGGGAAACGTTGACGCCCCGGGGAAAGGCGAGGTGCAGTGTGGTGTGTGCCAAAAAGTGCTCAGTTGCAGGGCCTCCCTCATCCGACATTGTAAGGCTTTCCATAAAGGTGAGGGAGTCGAGCTTAAATGCAGCAAAAGCACAAAATTGTGTGCTACTGATTCCCCGCATACAAACACATCCATGTTGGTGTGCCCGACATGCGGAAGGCAGTGTGCTAGAAAAACTGGCCTCACCCTACATCAAAAGAAGATGCACGGTATGAAGGTAGAGCGCGCCGTTACCAACCAACGCGGCGACTGCGAAGAAACGTCGCTGCACTTGATGAGCTGTCCCGGTTTGAAGGAGTTACGTGTCAGGTTTGCGGTAGAAGGTGTATGTGTGTGTGTGCAGGATGTATGCTTCTCCAAAAGGCTGGCACAATTTCTCATTGCGGTTGAACGGAGCCGGCCGCAGGTGAAGTCCTCACCTAATGTAACAGTCATACAACCCACTCTCACTTCTGCAACTTCCCCCCTTATTGCCGAGTGTGGAGCTAGCAGGAAAAGCACCGGACGCAGGAATAGTCCAGACACACTCAGAGACAGGGGGGGGGTATGCAGTCAACAAGCAACAGAAACAGAAAGAGGGGAAGAGAATAATAAACAAATAACAAAAATCAAAACAAAAGGATTGCTAATTGACATCTTTTGGAGAGTCCGGGGTGGGAGGCTTCTCGCCCCATCTGCTGTATTCCGTTCAAATGCGGAGCTACAACAAAAATTATAGAGGGTGTGTTAGGATGAATAAAAAAGGGAGACTCTGCCACAGTCGCCAGACCGATAGCATTTCAGGGCTCTACGGTGATGGCTGATGGCCGCGCCAGTGGGGGGAAACTCCCACGAAGGCACGAAGAAAATTCTAAAAAAAAAAAAAAATTATCTCTACTGCGGAAATACAGGGACGTCGGGCCATGGGTGCAACAGATGCTTAAGGTAGGGTAAGTGGTGATGGGGGAGCGTTTGATTTTATTTATTTTTAATAATTCGATACGTTCGTGCATATAGGGATTAAAAGGTGGAAGGAAAAGTGTGTGTGTGCGATTTTTTTTTTTTTTTGAGATGACGGAGCAAAAAATGTTTGTCCGTACATGTGTGCTAAGCAATATAAAAGGGTGGGGGTTAATATCAAGTAGCAGTGACAGTTGTTATCGACGTTTGATCAGCAGGAGGGTTCTTCCACATTTTCCTACATTGTTGGAGGCAATATATTTTTTTATGTTTTTGTGGTGGTTTATAGCAGATATGTGCTTTTATGCTTAGAGGAGAATATCGTGATCCAGGCCAGTACTGACGGAGAAAAAAAGCTCTATGATTTTTTCCTTTCCGGTGGGCAGTGGCCTTCTGTCAGTCACTGCTGGCCGTTGTCATCTGCGGCAATTTGGCGTTTACCCTTTGCGGTTATTTTGTCAAAAAAAAATCAATTGAACTGAAACAGGCACCGCATAATCTTTAAAAAAACGTGTTCCTTGTGTGCTGCTTGCCTGCTATTCACGATGTAAGGAAACATAACGATACAGCTGAATATACTTAAATTTTCTATAAAACATACAAGTGCCCCCCCCCCTGACGAGATGCAATGAACACAGCGGTACACTTCACATACTTCTGCACCATATATATTGTTACAATATGCACATGTTACAACTTCCTTTTCAATGCTATATTTGTGGTGTCAATACATGCAGAAAGACATGCAATAAACTAAGATACGACAAGAAAGAAAATTAAGATATGACTCAGCAGCAACCCCCTACATATCAGCAAGTTGTCGGAATAGTGGAAAGTTTTGGAGTAGAAGCAAATGCGACAATAGAACAATACCTCAGAAAATCACAAAGCAGCGGGTGGCAGACACTAATTCTCAACAACTGTACGACGCTAACAAATATTAGGCGGATACATGAAATTACTACACTACAACAATTACAGTTGATAAGTTGCCAAGGTATTACTGATACCAGTGTCCTGAGGGATTTCAGGAATTTGATAGCACTTGATATTTCCTATTGCAATAGTATTCGTGTTTTTGATGTTCTGAAAGGTTGCATGAAGTTGAAGTTAGTTAATGTTTCTTGTTTGGGCGTTCAAGATGTGAGCTTTTTTGGTGGCATTACTTCACTTATGGCTGTGAAGCTTCGTTATTGTGGTCATTTAGGTGATACGTCTGCACTTAGGGGAATGAGTCAACTGAGGGCGTTGGACGTCACAGAGTGTTATAATACTAGTGTGGATACAGATTTTTTTAAAACTCTTCCGTCATTGGATACAATCCATATGTCTGAGAATTGTGTTGATGATGCGATTCTTTGTGAAGTTAGAGGAAGAGGGGTGAACGTAAAAGAGGTGGAGTTGCCTTTGAAGGAGATGGGGCCCAAGCAACTTGGTGAAAAAATAGCTTAATGAGTTGGCTGTGGTTGAATGTCTTCTGTTGTGAGAATTTTTGCGGCGCTGCGCCACTTCGCGGAGTTTCACTAGCGTTTGTCTGGGTACCGAAGAAAGGGTTCGGGGAAGTTGAAAACTCTCACTATTTGGATAAGGGTGGTCATTGGAGGTACGGGTAGTGGACGCAGGGAATATGGAACTAAACAAGGGCGTTGAAGTTTAACTCTTCTCTTGGGTTTGCTGTTGAGGATATGCAGTTATTAAGTCCCTCGAGAGAGCTTGAAGAATCGGCGTTAAATTTGTGGGGAGGTATCGGAAGATGCCATGGGTAATCTTCACTCGTCACAGAATTGATGTTGGGTTTAAACTAAAGACAATGCCGCGGATGGATGTTTTGCTACACTCGGCAATGTAAATGAAAATGACGATCGCAAAATTGGAACCCCTGTTGGTTGTGGAGTGTGGCAGTGCTGTGGTCGTCAGAACCTTGGGTGGTGCGGTGGTGCTCTTGGAGCTGTCGTTGGGTGGGGGTAAACAACCGCAAGTGTAAGGAGCGTCATTAGTGAGCTCCTTAGTTTTCGCAGGCTATTTTTGAACAGGGCTCCAACGACGACCGGTAGTTACAAAACCCTAGAAGCACGCGTGGACACGCTGAGATTGGGTCTTCTCGTTTGTAAACCATTCACTTGCAGGTGCTCCAGGTTATGCGTGAATCACATGGCTGTTGGTGTCCTTCCACGCGAGTTGTAACGCATGATACTCCACTAGTGCGGTTTAAATGTTAAAAATTTTGGCGCACAAATTGCGGCGATGCGCCTCGAGGTTTGGGCATTGCAGGTCGTATAAACCACCATGAAGGGTAAGCGAGCCCTTACGGCGACAACATCCTTCAACTTCCGAGGCACAACAACAGTTCTGCAGCTGCAGCCGCTTAAGTTTGTAATTAAGTCGCGATGGTGCGCGTCCCATCATTAGTAAATGCGAACGCGCTGAAGTGCTGGGGATCATCTTGGATATGTGCCGCCAAACGAGGATCCTACGATATTCCGAGGCGCCGGAGATGCGTTTCTACTAACGCGATCTATGGTATGATGAGGCGAAGAAGTGTTGGGACGCAAAGGTCAGTGGAAGAGAGGTAAGGTTAACTAATCACCTGGGGTTAGTATTTCAGCATGTGTGATCCAAATCTTGCCTGCAAAACATTTTAACCGATCCGCATGTGCCCATAAGTGTGTATACGGGTGCTGTTTTTGGTGGTGGGATTGGTGGCTATTTCCCACCTTCTTCTAAGACTCTCTATATCCTTCTGCCAATCATTTAGTAGCGTTGACGGTGAGTTAAACTAAGAAATAAACGGGCGAACACCCAGGTAGTCGGAGGTATGAGACGCCGATAATTGTGGGGGTCTCTGCTTTCTGTGCTCATCGCAAGTTCGATAGCTTACGGAGCTGCAGTGGGGTGGCACTAGGCGAATTATTCCCTCCGCTCTTCTTCCCATGTAACGAAAAAGCCGGTTAAACCAAGGGATGGATGGATGTCGGCAGCGGGCGTATATCTGTTGCTTGTGGGTCCGAGTTGGCGGCAGCCTTTTACGTATTTCCCACTGTTCGGTCTGGTCAGCGTGTTCTTCGGTGCTCGCATCGGGCGTTGGGAAGAAAAGATTGACGTGTTGTATTATAAGGTAGGGGTTCGGAGCCTTGGCGGATACACGCGTACGTATATGGGCCAAAAGAAGGGCCAGCGAGAAATACCCCCTTCCCGAGGAGAGCACCAGCTCGGCAAAGTTTCGATGCTCTCCCATTTCCGGAGTTATAGAGGCCGGGAAGGCCCAAGTGATGAAGCCGTAAAAGTATTTGGTGGAATAAGTGCTGTACACTTCATCGCTGAATGTTTTTTTTTTTTTTTTGGGGGGGGGCGCCACTCCGCCATATATATATATTCTCCTGTTTGCAAATACGCCAGGTGGGGCCCACCTGCCTCAGAAATACTTGGCTACACTTAAGACGCTTTCGGCCAACACTACCTTGGGCCATGGTGCCACCCCACATCCCTTTACCTTCTGCTCCGGAGTAAATGGCATGCGGCAATCACATGATGTTTCAGTTATATCGGAAGAAGTATCCCGTATCTCTCCATCTTCAGGTGCCGTACGGAACCCACACAAGCGATGTTGTGGGAAGTGACGCCCTCTCTATCGGCCAGCCGGTTGGTTAAATTTAGCAAAGCTCTCGTGAACAACTTTCAGTAACGCACTTTCACGATGGCGCTCCCCCTCCTTGGATTCATTCCATCTCTGCTCACTCCCTGTTGTAGAAGAAATGAGAGGCGTTACACGAACCAGCGTTGCCATGTATTGCACGACTCTCCGAACCCGTTGCTTATTTGCGCTCATGCTCTTACTATTGGCATCATTGTTTGCTCAGTGAGAGTCCCTTCTCCTATTCCATTTTGCTGCGCAAATCCCTTTCAATTATCAACACGCTTGGATACAACTTGGCACCTAAAGCAAGTTTGTAACCGGTTTGGTTTCGGTTGCTATGAGTGCCTTAGCACGTATTTGCTGATGTGGCCCCATTGCTTCTTTCCCTTTTACTTCCTGCTATCCGCGACGTCCGGAATCATCGTTCCCTTTTCTGTGTTTACGGACTCCCTCAAAACTATACAAATGTGTAAGAATGATCATGAGGGCGCCGTAGCAATAAGGGCGTCTGTGTGCACAAGTGGCTTCGGAGCCATATTTTATTTCCCACCTACCCGTTTTTTTTTCAGCCTGCCAATGTTTTCCCCGCCGTATGCTTTACTTTCGAGTCGAATCGAGAGTGAAGCAAATTGCACTCGCAACGTACCGCTGGATCACGAATCCTCTCTTCCTTTGATTAGTGAGGTGGAAGTGTCGTGAATCCTTCAGGAGGTGTTAGTAGGTTTGGTCCACCCTTTACCGACTTCCGCTGTTGATTCTAACGGGCTGTATCATCCGCATTCTCGGCTCCACCCTCCGGTGTGTTTCTCCGTGAAAGCGGCTAAAGTTACTGGAAATGATGGCATAAAAACCGCACAGGGACGATTCCCTCCACCACCGTGGTGAGTTGTACCTTCTCGGGATGCTGCGATTTTGCCTCACGGTAACCTTCATAGTAATGTTCACGATTCGAGCCGGGAATATTATGGGGCAGTCTTTTCCCACTCTCCAGCACCAATGATGCCGCCCTCGTTCTCATTCCGGTCCGCCGCGCAGTGGGGAAAAGCGGAATGAATTAATACGAATGCGTATGCCTCTGCCGACTAGTGTCATAGTCAGTCAACTTCCATGTGTGGCAGGCGGTTCCCACCTTGAATTCGAGTGGAGCTTGTTTTAAAGGGCTACAAAGAATGACATGTAGTTTGTAAAATATGGCTACTTTTGTCTTACACACGGATCCGTCCTTTATTTCTTTCCGGTAACTTTCACGGTACCATCTACAGTGACACACCCTCCCTGAACAATAGTTGTATGATAATCTTCTGGCATTTCGCTACCCATCTACTCTTTTACTCAGCGTACCGAAGGAAACAATATTTGCACTGGAGGATGTTTCTGGCCTTACAAATACATCTGTCCACAGTGATTTGTTTGCTTTTTTCCTTTGTATCTACGATTCATCACTTTGTGTATGCACTACTTCCTTTTTCATTTGATTGGAGGGGGGGGAGGGACTCATCATTTAGTCCTCATAGAGGAGGAAATGTTTATGTGCATTTCGAGGCCCCCCCCAAAAAAAGAAAGCATGTGTCGCTTATCTTTTGTATAGGGATGAGATGCATTGTTGTAGAGTCTGTTTCGTATCGTATCTACTTTTTCATTAATTTTTTGTGGTTTTCCGTGTCAGGGTGTATTTGTAGTTGGCTTTTGCTGGCGCTTTTCGCATATCTTTTGTTTTTGTTGGTGTGATATATTTGAATGTTCGTTTGTGTCGATGTTTTTTTTTTTGCTCATTTTTTCCGTTGGCTGCGTATGTTGCTGCAGTTGGAGGGGTTACTGGTCTCTTCGTGTAGTGGTTTACTCCCTTTTTACTGTTTGTTTTATTGTTTTCATTTAGGTGATTGTGTAATGATTGGCGATTTGGAATGTTTGTTGTATACTGCTTGTCGTTTTTTTAGGTTGTGTGTTGTTTGTAGCATTGTGGTCCTATGCTCCTTTATCTTTTCACTCTTTGTGCGAAAGGTGATGGTGGTGAGGCCGCGCATGCTGTTGTGAGTTGTAGTTTTTGTCACTGCCTTTTTGGCATTGGTCTTGTTTTTATTATATCAACGGTTGTCTCTCCACCATGGATGCTTCTCGGAAGTGGGAATTACCGGATTTTTCGTCTCTATGTTTTTGTTGCAGTGACGGCTTATAATAATTGTTTGATGCGTCACTGTTGATGGACGTCTTTTATCGTTTGTTGTTGTCTCGTAAGTGATGAGGCTTGTGCCGTATGTGGTGTTTGAAGGTGGCCGCGTTCGTTGGGAGTTGGTAACAGTGGGTGGTGGGGTATTTTGACATCCAAAAGTGGCTTGGTTTGTTTTATTTTTGTCTTGTCGCTTGTACTATTGTTTTTTCTACTATCTTTTCGTTATTTAAGCAATTTACGATGCGGCGCCTGTATCGCATGTGTATTGTTGTAATTCTTTTCGGTTTAGGTTGGGAGAAACTTTTGACGCCTGAACCTTTATCTTTGGTTCTTCCTGAGAACTACTCACAGGAAGGATTGAGCGGTTTATATGGCTCGGGGAGAAATCTCAATCATACCGAGACCAGAATGCTTTATTCTTCCATTGTATATAATCTTAAAAATGACACGGATGGTGCGTTTGCAATATTAGCCGCTGCTGACCGAGCAATGCTCTGTAGCGCTATAAGGTGGCAAATCCGACTATATGCGCGCTCAAGGGATGGATCGTATTTCGTCCCATGGGTAACTGACGTTGTGCTTCAGTTAAGGGATGCGTATGTTCACTCCTTCAAATACATCATTCAAAGTATTGTCAGCGATATAACCGATTCAGTCAGCGGTGGTGTGTCGTTCCGCCGCACGTTACTGGTGGTCAAGCAGATGCGTGTATGTTTCTTTTCACCTGTCAATTCGACGGGCTGCCCGTCGTATTCGTTTCTTCGCAATGTTAGAGAGAAAACGGACGCTGATATTATAGCCTCGTGTGCAACGACAGATCCTAGTTACAATACCCATTTGTAGGATTGTTGAGCGTTTAAACTGCAGCCCGGAGAAAGTAACCCGGTGTGGATGTCGATGTAGGCCGCCCTTCCAAGCGGTAGGAGGATAGATGTGTCGCGCAAGACTCAGCTTTGTTGGGGATTGAGCACTGAGGTTGCGAGTGCAGAAGGCCAACTGACTCCTTTGTTGATATATGTATGCCTTTTGGATGAGGCATTTTTGCGTTTGGTAAAAAAAATTTTTTTCTCCCTCTTGTTCAGTTTTTAAAGGTTACTTTACAAGGAATGACGAATCCAGCAGAACAGGCGCTTCTGCGGATCGCAGAGACAATAGAGCGTGCTGTGGACGATGAGATGGAGCGTGTTGACAATATGGATGACGAGGAGCTGCTGGACATACGTCGAAAGAGGCTTAAGGCACTGAAGGAGATGGAAGCACGCAGGGAGGCATGGATAAGGAAGGGACATGGAAGACTTCATGAAGTGTCCGATCCGAAAGAATTCTTTCAGTTTGTGCAGGAATCTGAGCGGGTTGTCGTTCACTTTATGAGAAGAAGCACATCAAGGTGCTCCATATTGGAGCGCCACCTTCAGATAATCGCACCTCAACATTTCGAAACGCGATTCTGCTATGTTGATGTGGAGAGAATACCTTCTCTTGCGGAAAGATTTAATGTTCTGATGCTGCCGACGCTTATGCTAGTAGAGAACAAGAACACTTTCCACAGTATTATTGGGTTTGATGAGTTTGGTGGAACTGACGATTTTGCCTCCGAGACTGTAATTAAGGTACTTGCAAGCTATGGGATGTTGAATGAACAAGGGATGTTTGCGGCGGATCAGGGTAATGACTAATCTCTCCTAAGATCATGTGGTTGTTTTTCTAAGATGTACTTAATCAGCCCCATCCTTTTGTGGTTCGGCTAGATTTTTTCTCGTATACTCGTATATATTTTTTACTTGGGTAATATATATCTGTTTGTGTGCGGGCTTGCATATCTCATCCCTTTTTACGTTGTAGGGTCGAGCGCGGAGACAGACCTAGCCCCCGAGCGGCGAGACAGTTGTGATATTTTCCTACGACAGGTCTCAGATTGCTGAGTAAAATGTCGACAAGTGAGGGCAATGCTGCTAATCGCTTTGCTGGTCGAGTAAAGCAGGCTGAAGATCCTTTTGTAAAGGCTCTGAGAATCAAAGTCAATGGACTCAAACGTAACATGAAAGACCTGGAGTTTGCAAAGAAGGAGGTTGTGTGCGAAACAGCACGCCTAGAATCAATCAGGGATACCAACCCGGATCGAGTAAAACAACAAGAGAATGTCATAGCTGAGGCACAAATGATGATTCCCCACTCTGAAAACAGAGTGAGGGCCGCTATAAAAGACCTGCAAGATTTTTTGGACACCCACGAAAACGACGCGGAAGAAGGGGAGTTAATGCAAGATGCCCGTACAACTTTAGAAAGTGCACAGCTAACTTTGTCTAAACAATAATACAATCGGTAGTACGAAACCTTAGCGGTGGTGTTGCCTTTTTAATTGAAGTGAGGCATGTGTTCTCAGATTAATTTACTTAAGTTTTTTTTTTGCGCTCTACATCTTTTTAACACATGTGTCTCACCATTTTTCGTGTGTTGGGTACTCCGCTCTGCTTTCTTCTATGTTCATTGTTGCAAAGGCAAGGGCGGTGTTGAACTTTACCGTAGTTGAGAGAGCTAACACTCTGGAAGAAGTAACCAATAAGTGGAAAGTTCTATTTGCAAATGTATACTTTCATACCTAAATGCTTAGTGTCAGTGGTACTTCAGGATTGTATCTGATTTCACTTATTGTTTATGTACTGAATATGCTCTGCGGTGATCAGGGCAATAACATCTGCATGAAGCGTATGAGCGCTGTCATCTGCAGGTAAGTTTGGTCCATTTTATTTGTTCTCCCGGCCAATCTTTTAAATTTTACGCTCGAAATATACGTTGCCTTAGCGTCTGAGACGCTTTGGTAATTTGCCTACAGAAGCGGCCCAAAATGTGTTTATCAGCTGTAGCACGGGGTGTTTCCGATGGCACTTCGTTTGCCGAATATGGTTGTGTTTCAACGAGGCACCGAATTGAATGTTGCTCCCCCCTTGTACCCTCCAGGCGGTTGGTTGGTTTTGAGTGATCAAGGTAATACCAAGGGATGTTGACCGCTTCTTTGAGACAGTTCATGTGAATACTGTGACCCCGTGTCTTAATATCATTGTGCATGTTTACTCAACACCGCTGCAGTTTGCTTTTTGTGATATCCCCCTTTCTTTTTGTTCTGTCCGCGGAATCACCAAATAAGTCGACAGATCGGCGGTTGTTGTTGGTAAATGAAAGGTTCCGTATTATTGTTATTATTTCTCGCTTTGATAACTATCCAACAGCGTAAGCATGAGGAGGTGGGATGAAGGTTCCTACATAGCATAGAGCACTTTCGCCACTTTTCAGAGTGCGCTATGCGGTTTGAAAACCCGCGTTCAGTAAGTAACCGATGGTACCGGGTTCTCTCGCTTACTTTCGTTTCCATGGTATTCGATAATATCCTTGGTGCCACTTGAAGACAGATGTGCGTCCGTGTTTGAAGAGCGCGAACAAATTTATGCCGCTGGCCTATATACGTATATACGTGCCAGGTTATTCTCAGTATGTCATCCGCCCCCTTTTCTACGTGTGTGTGTGTGGGGGGGCGGGGGGTAGGGTTACACAAACCCGACATCGCGTTTCGTTTTTACACGGAAACGAGATGCGGCGTTGTTGTCGGTGTTGTGGCATATAAAATATTTTCTTGAAGTGAATGTGTTAGTGAGGCTCGCTGACCTCTCACTAAACTCCTACTATTTTTGATTCCCCTCTTTATGTGTGTTGCTTGTTGATTAGTGCGTTGTGGCGAAAAAAAGAAAAAGAAAAACCGTTCGTTCCTATTAAAGGTAATATATGACAATGGGTGATTTCATTCCTTAATGTTCGTGGTCTTGGGCACTCCTTCAACGAGGGACACGTTTTTTTTTTTGCTCATGAGAGCACCTTGTGGTGGTGGTGGTGGCAAAGGGACTTACCGCTAGAACCCTGTGATCGGGGGCGGGGGGGGGGGGAGAAGGAAGTACGTTCGTTCGTTTTTAATTAAACTGAAGGATTGGATGCTCGGTGTGTGTGCTTATGTGTGTACTTTCCCTGTGTTTCTGTCTTCAGTAGAATCCCCGAAGAGGGGGGGGGGGACGGTGTTTCGTCGGTGGTACGTTGTTGCTAGGTGATTTAACATATCCACCTCACGACAAAACTGATATTTATATTCCAGGCCTGGAATATATTTAAATTTCTAGGATCCTGACCATGTAGTAGGAGTCTTGTGTATATGCGTGAGGTTGTTTATTTTACTATTTTAGCAGCTTGTGAATGATCGCTACCTTTTTTTTTACTATTTCCCCTTTTCACCTTCCCTGAGCTGGTTTCTCTTTCCGCTTTGACCATTATGGTTGGTTCAACAAGTTTTTCATTTGTTATCTATCTTTGTGGAAGGGAAGATATTGCACACCGAATGGAGATACGGGACAGGATGATGGTGGGATGTGACTTCTGTGCAGCGTAATGAATCCATCTGAATATTGAGGAGGACTTTGAAAACATCAAGTGTTTCGGCACATCTCTCCCTTCTTGGTGTTGAGGGTATGAGTCATCATTTGCCCGTTGCTATCTACAATTTTCATGTTATACAGGACCTTTTTTTTCTTACTCTTCCGCCTCTCAGTTGGTTGTTGAATTGTGTGCAAGATCGTCCTGCCTATGGCGGACGGGCCGACGCAAGAGCAGACCAAAAAGGCGGCATTTGCTGTAGCTGCCACCTCCAAGTATCCCAACTACTTGGCCGATCGTGATTTGTGCAGACGTTTCTTTGAAGAGTTTCGTGATGCGTCTGGCGGGATGAAATACATGGATATGGCGGCTCGGGTAGCCCGTAGGGAGACAAACGTTTTCACTGTTGATCTAGATGACATACAACTTTATGGGCAGTTGTACCTGGCGCAGCGAATCCAAATGAATGTCATGGGGTACCGTGAAGAGATGTATCGCGTTGTGGATGAGATAATTCCGGAGGCTTATTTCGAAGAAGATATGATTGATCACCTTATTTTAGAGGCGCAGACAGCGGGACAGCATCTTCCTCCATTACTTACGAGACGTTACGAACTGGTTGTGATGCCCTTAACTAGCTTCTCTGAGCCTGTGCCTCTCAGGCAGTTAAAGGGGGGTTTGATAGGCACACTCGTTGTGTTGCGTGGAATTTGTATTGCCGCAACAGCTGTACGCCCCAAGCTATCAATGTTAGTATCTGTCTGCGAGGTGTGTGCTGAGACCACATTTCAGCAAGTTATTGGGGATCGCCTGACCCCGCTAATGGTGTGCCAGTCACAGCGCTGCAGGTTGAACAATACCGTAGGTCGTCTCCTCCCTCAGTATAAGGCAAGTAAGTTCACCAAGCACCAGGAGCTTCGTTTACAGGAACTTCCCCAGTACGTGCCCCGAGGTGCCATTCCTCGTACGATTCGTGTCATTTGTGAGGGTGAGCAGACACGAATAGCAACCCCAGGACAGGTTGTAAAGGTTGTGGGGACGTATTGCCCTGATCCGTCTACTGGGCAAGGCCATGAAGCATTTAGGGCATCAACAATGGTGAAGACTCTATTTCGCGCTCTGCGCATTGAGTTGGAAAGGCGCAGCTATCAGGAGGCTGCAGATGACCTGAAGATTCAGGTAGATAATGTGAAGCAGCATCCCGACAAGGAGGTTGTTATTGAGAAGCTGACGCGAAGCGTGGCACCAGAAATCTGGGGAATGGAGGATGTTAAAAAGGCACTACTCTGTTTGTTGGTTGGGGGAAGCTCCATTGCCAACGGGATTCGCATACGAAGTGACACCAACATATGCTTGATGGGGGATCCCGGGGTCGCCAAAAGTCAGCTTTTGAAATGGATTGCTTCGGTAGCCCCTCGTTCTATTTTTACAACAGGGAAGGGCAGTTCTGGTGTTGGTTTAACGGCGGCTGTGACTAGAGATACTTACACCGGAGAGGTGATGCTTGAGGGTGGCGCATTGGTTCTTTCGGACCGGGGTATTTGCTGTATTGACGAGTTTGACAAAATGGACGATAGCGATCGGACAGCGTTACATGAGGTAATGGAACAACAGATGGTGTCTATAGCTAAAGCTGGGATAATTACTTCGCTCAATGCCCGCACATCTATTTTAGCCGCCGCAAACCCCAAGTATGGACGTTGGCGCCGCAATTTGACACCGAGTGAGAATGTAAATTTACCTCCCGCGCTACTTTCTCGTTTCGATGTCCTTTGGCTTCTGCTTGACGAATCAAACCGGGAACGGGATGCAGAACTTTCGATGCACGTAACCTATGTTCATTTGCACGGTGTGGCACCAGGGACGGTATCCGACAATGGGTTTTACGGTTTGTCAAGTGACTACTTTGGAAAGGATTTCCTGCAGGCATACGTTGGTGAAGCCAAAAAAATTCACCCTATTGTTGACAGCTCTGCAGCAAAGGTTATCAGTGACATTTATTGTGAAATGCGGGCTCAGAGTGTTCGTCACACAAACGTTGTTACCGCGCGGACACTACTCAGTATCATTCGCCTCTCGCAAGCATGCGCGCGACTCCGCTTCTCCGACCGTGTCGTTGAAGCTGATGTACGAGAGGCTGGTCGGCTTTTAGACTGTAGTAAGATTTCGCTACAAGAACGTGTGGATACCGGTGGGCGGCGAATGGTGACAACATCTGATGCTGCAATTTTCTCGACCATTAAGGAATTGGCTCGTTCCAGGGGGTCGATTGATTTGGCTGAGGTGCGACCGGCTCTTATGATAAAAGGTATTGACGAGTCACATTTACAACGCTGTTTGAACACTTACGCGGACGTGGGTGTGTGGGAAGTGAGCGGGAACACTGTTCACTTTTCACTGGAGTGAAAGCACCATAGACTTTAATTTTTCCGTTGGTAAATCAAGGAAGAGGTACATGACACTGGATAGAGAAGAGACTCGGCAAGATCCAAATACAAGCCTTGAAGTAGTGAGAAGGGCGGATCCTTGTGGGACGTTAAGGTTGCTCTGGTTTCAACTCCGAATGGACGGGGGCCCACGCCATTTGTTGTCGTTGTCGCCGTTCTGGATATCGGAGCCTTCTCTGTGCTCTCATGAAGGACTTTCCTTTTCCTTCAACGCATACGTCCTCTTTTGCGGGTTTCCCCCAGGGGCTGGTCGGTTTCAAGAGTGGATATTCATGCGACCGTGACCGCCTGCGCTTCAGTGACATTCTTTTTTGAAAATAAAATTTCGTTCCTCTCCTCTATAACTTTAAGTCGAGCTATCAAACGACACTATCCTCCGAAGTAAGTTTTAAGTGCGCCATGCCCAGCGAGCGGACCTTCATTGCAGTCAAACCCGATGGCGTGCAGCGTAATCTCGTGGGAGAAATCATCAAGCGCTTCGAGAACAAGGGCTACAAACTTGTTGGTCTCAAACTTCTCCAGCCCACTGAGGAACAAGCCAAGCAGCACTACATTGATCTCGCATCGAAACCCTTCTACAGTGGCCTTGTGTCGTACTTTTCCTCTGGCCCTATCGTCGGTATGGTGTGGGAGGGCCTCGGTGTTGTAAAGGGCGGCCGTGTGCTTTTGGGCGCAACGAACCCCGCAGACTCGCTCCCTGGCACCATTCGTGGTGACTTCGCCGTGGATGTTGGCCGCAATGTGTGCCATGGGTCCGACAGCGTGGAAAGCGCCAAACGCGAAATCGCGTTCTGGTTCAAGACGGAGGAGCTGGTAAGCTGGACGTCCCACTCCGTCAAGCAAATTTATGAAAGGGCATAATGTGCGTGGGGAACGCTGGGGATTTCTTACTTTAAGGACAGTATATGAAACTGTATTAATTTTTTTGGGGGGAAAGCGGATGATTTTCAAATGAAACGAGGGGAACGTAGTGCGGCCTTAAAGACCGGTCTATTTTTTACTTTCTACTTCGAAAAGAACAAAAAGGAACCCGACATCTCCCGAAAAGGATCAGATAGAGGCGTGGAAGGAGATGAAAACGTTGGTCTCTAGAGTGGGATGAATTCTTGGTAATACTCACTGATAGTTTAAACTCCCTTACAAGTCAAAATTTAGCACTGTGGTCGCACAGTGGTGTTTTTTTTTTCCTGAGGAAAAGACTCTCGCTTTTTTTGTTTTAAAACATGTTTTCACTCTCTCTCTCCGCTTTTTTTGACTTGCACATTATTGTTACTTCTAGGGGTGTAGATTTCTCGTGGGGCTGTTCCTTGGGATCTTGGCTAACCCTACGCGTGGGTGTTCAAGTAGCTGAAAGTGTGTGACTAGCTAGCGCATAGCTCTAGCGTTTCCCCCGGCAATACGTGACGAAGGGTGACACACGAGATATGCGTGGTGTATTTTACCTTACCGGAGTGTTATTAAAGCGAAAGCGCTTGTCAACTGTCCATACCGAGGTAAGTGTGCTATCATCTGTTACGAACGCGCCCTTCTCCCCTTCGTGTCAGGCCGCGCTTCGCTCTGTCGCTAAGGAGAGACACTACGTGAAGAGGCACTGGTTGACATTGGCACAGTCCCGTCGTTCATGTAACGCTGTGGTGCTTCCTGGGGAGGCTCCGACCATAATACACTTGAACGTAAAGAGCGTCATTCCATTTTCTTCGGTACCGAAAAGTGTGCAGAAGCGCATAATGGATGAACACCCGCCCTTCTTCGGGTCTGGTGTGGGTATTCTTTCCACAAGAATGAAATGGAAATCTGTCACTGGTGATCGTCTTCGCCGCTTTCTGAACGAAGAAGAGTCTGATCGTGTATTGTACATAGACACCGATATTGCTTCCGAGCTGGGTGTGCAGGTAAACCGGAAGGACGTTATTGATATTCGAAAGCAGAGTTCCGTTTCAGTGTACAGTGCTGAGCAGTTAGATGATCCGTATAAAGGGGAGCCACAAAGGGGCATAACTCTGAACGCTGCAACCGGGAAGAGGCTTGGTCAGCCCGCACATGACATCCTTTTGGCTGTTGGTATTCTTCGAGGTTACACCTCACCCATGTGGGTGGCCGAAAAGCAGCTCAAACATCTGAACCTTGAGGTAAATAAAGGGTGTGAAAATGAGGGTGTACTCGCCCCTAATATGACCGGGTTTGTTGTTTCCTTGTCCAGCATCCCGAAGGAAGCGCAGAAGGAACTGCTGAAGGAACTGCAGGAGGATCATCCTGATGCTTTTGGGTATGATCTGTACTTCATATACGGTGTGAATGGGTGGGAAGTGATGAGGTCTCGTGTACTCGTGAAGTCTATGGCGGCGGTAAATGATCCTAGGTACCCTTACCACTTCGTCAACGTCAGGGATTTTGGGTTACAAAAGCCCAAGTACTCCGCTTTCGCTGAAGCCTGTGATCATAAGGTGCAGTTGCTTAGAGGTAAGTCGGTGCGCAAACCTCCCGAGCCCCATGATGAGGATGCCAAGAACCACAAGCTCGACGCGAGCTCCATTGTACGCTCTTTTAGTATTACTGTGGGCGCTAGCCGTTCACCAGTCCCCATCCGCGGGTTTTTGGCCGAAGACGCCACGTTGCGTCGTTACTACAACGCCGTATGTTTGACAGAGCCCCACTTGGCTGTTCCCGCTATCCGCTCGATAGCCGTTCTCAATGGAAAGCTTGTTGGTCGCCGCGGTGAAGCGAAGTTGCGCGCCTTTGCACTTAAGCACAAGTTGTCTAGTCCCATTTGGGTGACTCCTCTCGGTGCGAAACGAATGGGCGTAGGTATAGAGAAAAAGCATATCAATAACTATGTTCTTATTGGCAGTGCCTCCATAGAAGAATATGACGATGATTCCGGTGGTGGGACGAATGAAGAGTTCTACAACATAGACGACCTGGTGAACCCCGATGAAGTTCTCTCCATATTTCCAAAGTCAAGCAAGTCGGCACACTTCATGCTTGACTCCAAGTGGCGCCCCGTTCTCGGCAAGCAGCGTCAAGCGTTCTTGACGTCCCTTAAGCGTAGGAGCCCTCTCTGGGTGACCGTGAGCGAGTGCCTCATGTCCGGTTTTCAGGCACTCCCCGAAGTGAAGCCCATTTCCTTTCCCGTGGCAAAGAAAGGTGGCGGTGTTGAGGGAGGTCACAAGTTGTACAATTCGCAATTTACAACCGACCCTGTCCGTGTTATAGGGCTGGCCACAATATACACAAGACCCCAGGGCACCACACTCTAACCGCAATGACATGTGGTTGCCAGTGTTATACTATTGCTGTTGTTTGGTTTTCTGCTTGTAGCTGTTTTTCCTAGCTGCCAACACCCCTTCCGTTTCGTTCCATAAATATAACTCGATGATATCTATACAACGAATTGACACATATAGAAACCCCAAGCGAAACCAACGGAGCTAAACGGGGAAAATGCTAATGGGACCAGCGAGAGGTGGAGGGGGTTGCTTGACTACTATTTTCGTTTGGAGAAGCTTGCATCTTCCCGATGGTGCGGCGTGTGGGAGCGCGTCCGCGCGTTCGTGTCTGGTTAATGGGATGTATGTGACTAAGGTCAGATAGAGGTATAGAAAAATAACGCTGCTGTGGGGGCGAGCTACTTGCCATTATTTCTTCCAATATGCAGTGGGGAATATTGGAAGTGCGGCGTTGCCTTTGTACCTGTACGTGTGTGTGTCTGTGTGTGGGTCCCAGTAGGACTAAGTTTTCCTCTCTTTGCTCCCTTCTCTATCTTTGTTTTATCTTCCCTGAATAAGGGCCGCACCCACGTGCGTATCGTGGAAGGTCAATTTCTGTGAACTTTTCCTCGTTGCACTGCTTCATGTTGGTCACCCTTCCCGGTTGTTTGGTGTTATACGTGCTTGTTATTACGATCCTCATTACATTGCTCACTTTTTTTCCTCGTTGGGAATGATCGAAAGAAATGGAGGCACAACGCACGTTGATGCCGCGTGATCTTCCGGTCCTTTGTTTCTGTATCAAACTTGGGCAAGGAGAGTCATGGAATTTGTTGTTAGTGGTATATAAGTATTCCATCTTTTGACATCCCTGCTGATGCCAGGGACAATCAGCGGGTTTGATTTTTGTGAAAGGCTGACTGCATATCTTCATCGGTGGGCGCTTCAGTTTCGAGAAGCGTTGTGGATACCTTGTGGAAATGCCTTCCGACTTGTTTTGCACCACTCACTGGGGCACGAGGAAGGCAACCAGACTTGCGGTCAAGAAGCAGAGCCTGTGCGTCTGCTTATGGAAACCACGTGGCAACAGGTTTCCCTTCCTCCGCTTCAGGAAGCTCTGTGTGGGGTGAGTAACTTCCGAAATGTCATTGAGTTTATGTGTTAGGCGGTGCTGTGCGTGGACCGTGGGGATCGTGCCCCCACATACTGCGCACATGTTTGTGAAGGCAAGGGATGTAGATGCTGTACCCTTCCTACGAGGTGCTTAGCGCAAGGTCACGTGACACCAAAACTGTTGTGCCTTCGCCTTCTTCCGTAGGTGACGCGGCAGTTCGCCTACGGGAATCATTTACCGTATGGACACCGGTGCTCACATCTGTTTATGCTTTCGTGCTCGGTCGTTGAAGTTGTTTTCCTTCCTTTTCACTCTACCCTTTCTTCCGTCGCAAAACACCCAGCTTCATAGTACGAAAATTTTCTGAACCTTTGTTCGTTTCGGCGATCGTGCATCGCACGTGTTGAGTGTGTGCGTGCGTGGGTGATGTCTTTTGTGGAACTCCAACCTGTACCTGCCGGGTCGCGGAACGAGATGCCGCGGAGCTGAATTCCTCCCCCGCTCCCTCTTTTTGCCTCAACACCCACCAACCAGCCCCTTTCTGTGCGGTAGCTTGCACAATGGTGGCCAAAGTGTGGTGTGAGATTTTTGGTGGCCCAAGCAGCATCAGTACAGCGGTGGTATCGCTAAGGCACCATGATGCTTTCCGCTGGCGATGTGGCGAGATACGTATCGGAGGTTGCTGTTTTCGTCTTCCTTGCGTTTTTTCCCCTCTATTTCGTGTTCCTTTCGTCTACAAAGTTCCCGGCGGTGACCCTGATGGTTCCTTAAGGTCAGTTCGAAGGCCCAGTACTTGTACCATTGTAAGTGCAATGTGGTTCAAAAGCTGACCAAGATTTGTTTAATTTGTGTCTCATTGTGCGCATGAATGAGAAATGCTGTATCGGTTTCCTGACATTTTCATTTGGCTCAACACCCACCAACCAGCCCCTTTCTGTGCGGTAGTTTCCACAATGGTGGCCAAAGTGTGGTGTGAGATTTTTGGTGACCCAAGCAGCATCAGTACAGCGGTGGTATCGCTAAGGCACCATGATACTTTCCGCTGGCGATGTGGCGAGATGCGTATCGGAGGTCACTATTGGAATTTTCATATTGGAAGATTCCCTATTTCAATACTCTTTCGCACCCCTATGACGTTTCTATTTGGTCGTGTTTGCTCTGGTAACGCTTCCCAGGTTGCAGCTACCCTTCTTTTTTCTGTTTCTCTTTTGAGGCTTTAGCTAGGTGAACGGGAGTCAAAACACATAGCGAACCCTGGAAGTTGTCTGGCAGTGCGCTGTGGCTGTTTTTACAGTCGGTCACTATGCGACTTCGTGATGTTTTCATTGTGGGTGTCGCGATTATCTTTTGCATATTTGGGTGGCATCAAGAAGATGGACTGGCCGTATGGAAGGGCTTTGAGATACCAATTACCGACCTGGAGTCGCAGCGGTACATGATTCCAAAACCCGTTGTCCTTGACCCTATGGGTGATGGTCGACCAGTCCTCATCGCAACCACTTCGTACGGGTCTCTTGAAATGTTCAGGACCCACTCAACGAGTGGGGCAGCTGAAACGTATGCAACTCCCGTCTCTATGTATCAGAGGTCGTTCTTTTCGCGAATTACAGCAATCGGAGCCGGAAGACTCGCCGTGGGTGAGGATTATACGATTTTTGTGGTTACGAGTGACTTTCTTTTGTACCGTTTGTCGCCCCACGATTTTTCCGAAGTATGGAGTGTACCAATCCATAATGTGCTGTCGGAGTCTTTCCATACGTCTGTCAGTGTTCTCAGTGAACGCATTTACGAAGGAGACGAGGGAACCGTCGTGATTGCCACCCAAGTCCCGGGACCGAATCACACAAAATTGATGCTGTTCGCTGCGTTTAATGGTGCGGATGGCAAGCTGAGGTGGCGTTACACTTCCGACGCGGAGAGTTCAGTTCGAGAAGTGCTGGACCCGGAGGATGCCGTTGGGGTGGGAGGCAGCTCACCGTCCGGTGCCTCTGTGGTGGTGAGTTCTCAGGCCACTGAATCTTTCAGATTGTACGAAAAACCGTGGACATTTTACCGTGAGGCCGTTTCGACACTTCTTCCCCACCGTTATTCTCATCCCTGGGATGAGTGCCTCCGTGCGCACGTGTTTTTCCACACGAAAAACAGAAAGAAAACTAAGGCACAAGCTGGAAGCACAGTTGTAGTGAAATACAAGGATCGTTTTGTTCGAATGAACAGTGAAGACTACGGCGAACTGGCGGAGAGACTCGGCCTTGTGAGTAAACCTCAAAAAAAAGGGAATTCTCATGGGGAAAAGGAGCGCAAGTCCGCCAACGTATTGGCTTTTCATGGAGAACATGGAATAGAAGTGGTACATCTATACACCGGAAGCTTGATTACGCGCGTGGCGCCGCTCAAGTCTGCTGGTGTTTACTATCATGATATCAACGACGACTTCGAGATCGACGCTGTCAGCACCCTCATAGGTCGGCGGATGGAGAAGCATTCGCACTTTGATGTGGACGTTACCCTCGACTGTCTCGGTGTCATTTCAACAGGTGCACCTGCGGCCGATCACTCACTGTTCCAGACGTCAATCTGCAACACCGAGGGGATTTTTGGCCGTTTGGAACTAATTCACCGCTTCATTGATGGCGACACGCGCGGAGAGGGCACTCCAGAGGTCCTGAGCGCCCTCGAGCTTGTTGGGAGCCACAACACCCTCTCGCATACTACAAAGAGCGTTACTCCACTTGTGGTGCAACTACACACGTTGAGAGGGAGAGGTTTGTTTCAAGTTGAACGGCTTGCAGTCTTTATGACCGATTCAGGGTTGGTCACATGCGTAGATCCATCGCGACGTCGAGTTGTTTGGCGTTCACAAACCGAGTCATCCTTCTGGAGGCTTCGCAGTGAACGTGAGGCAGATGTAGGGGAAGCAGCCTCCTCTGAGACAGAGCACAAGCAACGTACGTTCCCTTTCCCACATCTTGCTTCGTACAATTTTTACCAAGTTAATGAGGACACCGTTGGTCACGTAGGGGGGCCTGGACGGTATCTTCGGGTGGACCCGTACATTGTTGCTGTAGGCGAGCGGAAGCTGACCATACTGAGTTCCAGGACGGGACGTGTTATGCGAGTAGTGGAGCTGGAGGAACCAGCGGTGGCTCCCGTTATCGTGCAGGATTTCAATGGGGACGGTATCAATGACATTATCGTCGTAACGGAGGGTGGAATATACGGATTCGTGATAGGAGCGCGTACATCATCAGACACCGTCACTGCACTGATGATTCTAATGGTTGGGCTGCTTGTCGTCCTTTTTGTGGTCCGACAGTTAGGTGGTGGAGTCTGGAGTGAGGATGATATTTTGCCCACCACTACTCAGGATTTGTACCGTATGGCTAAAAGGAAGTCGGGCCGTGCAACGGACTGAAATCATTATTCGAAGAGCTGTGAGATGTGAAGGGACCGATTTTAGTATGGTATCGGTACCAAATACCTTTCCTCGTGGGCTATGTCTCTTCACACACGGACGCGAATAGGGCAGACCACCCTGCTTCATTTCGTGCCTCAGCCTGGTTGTGAAAGCTACTGCTCTCCCTAATATCTCACGACACGTTTCCTTGTGCATTAACCGCTGCTCTGCTGCCTTTCTGAAACTCTTTCATCCAATAATTTTTCATACGACCAGAGTCACCACTACAGGGAAGAGGTCCCATAATATTCAAGCACTTCCCGACTCTGAACCTACCAAACAGGCAGGGCGGTCGTAGGTAGATTTGCAGGCATCATATACTACCGTTTCTACGGTTCACATCTCCCCGCGGCTGCTTCAGACTGTCGAGTGACGTTTCGTCGATGCGGTCGGGGGGGTTCGCTTCCGAAGCGCCATCAGGTGACACGACCACCGCAGATGAGGGATCAGACGTTGCGCCACATGCCTCCGGTTGTGTTCAGTATGACATGGACGGAATGCCAGCGTTTAAAGGGTCTGTTTGCCCTAAATCACCCATCCAAGATCCTCTAGTGAACCCACTGGACGGGTATGTAGAAGCGCTGGTAAAGCGACTCGGGGAAGCTTTGGATCCACTGGGCTTAGCCGGGGCGTTATTGCGCAGCAGCCACGTTGTAACGACCTTCAAGGAAGGTGTGGCTGTATTTGATTTGCCGTGGGTTGCTCTTCTACGCGAGGCTTCTGAGAAGGCTTTCTCGTCAGTGGACCCTGCACTGGAGGAACTCGTGAGTAGGGATACATTCCCCGCAGCGGATAACGGGGCCAGCTTGAATAACGCCAGAGGTAACCTTGTTTGTGGCATGACGGAGTTGGCAGGCGTTTTAAGGAGGTGTTATTCTGCCTTGGGGGCGGCTCCCTTGTGCTCTTTCGATGATGTACACGAGCGTCTGCTTTCCATCAGTAGGCGGTTTGTTGGTGACATGGGGTCGAGTCGTGGTCCCTTTTCAACCGCCCAGGTACCGTTAAGCATGGAAGAGCTTAAGGCATTACTTCTTCAAGACGTCAACAGATGGGGGCTAAGCACGTTTCCTTATTTAGTGTTCGCAGTCTCTTCGCGCCACCCTCTGCAGTTGGTCTGGAATGATGCCACAGTGGATAGGGCAGAACTAGCGTTTCATGTTTACTATATGGTAGCTCGAATCAATCGGTGGGAGGAGGAGACTGGATCGGGGAGGGGCATACTCTTTCCTGTTGAATGGATGGACGAACTCCTGCGGTGGCTCACAGATCGCGATGAGGTGCCGTTGTTGCCACATCGATGCCCATCACAGTCGCTTACACCAGTTTCACAGATGGATTATTCTCCCGTCCCATGTGCTCCAGGTCCTTTTGACATCTCGCGTGTGTTGAGGGTCACTGCTGAGGATCCAAGCAAACATATGGTCCAGTATGATGACGGCGGCGTAGATGTTATCCCTGAAGATCTGTTTGACTACCTGTGGTCGCTGTTCGGTGGAGGGGCAAAATACATAGTGATGGGTAAATTTCGTAACAAGAGTAAGATTATGGAGCTGCTGAAGCCGAAGCGTGTATCCATTGCCGTCACGTTTGAGGGATCCGATCGAGAAGGCCAGCTGAGAGTGGATTCGTTGCTCTTGGATGATGTGTTACCGCGGGCGTCGTTGTCGGAGGTGTCGCGGCGCGCTATAGGTGAATTACTGGATAAACACCAGTACGGGTGGGAGAATGGGATGGAGCTTTTCGGCCTTACGCGCCCGGATAATGTTATTGAGATGTGCGTCACCCACGTTCACGGTAAGGAGCTACAGGCTTCTCGGTTGGTGGAAGTTGTGGATGGAAAGACAGTAGAAGATTTACTTGGTGACTTTCGTAGCTCTACCGAAGTGGTCACTGACCATTGTGGGCCAGTTCTTCGAGTGTCGCTACTTGTTCGCCACCCAGCGGGACTGACATCACCTGCAGGACCTGGTTTTTGTGGCCTAACGAACGTTGGCAACACGTGTTACATGAACAGCGCTCTACAATGTCTGTTAAGTTTAGGGGCCGTGTGCCGTTTACTTTTCTCCCTTCGTCTCTCAGAGTACGCCAATCTATCAATTACACGTGAGTTTGTCAACCTTCTTCGTGATATGCTCGCTGGGAGAAGAGTTGCGAAGACCCTCCCCTTGAAGACGGCCATTGGGTCCGTGGAAAGACGCTTCAATACGTACGAGCAACAGGATGCCGTTGAGTTTATTGAAGTGTTGCTTGACCGCATACATGAGGAAATGAACCACGTGTACGGGAAGCGCTATAGGGAACGCCTAGACACTGACAAGGACATTCCCAAAAGTAAGCTGGCGAATTGCTTTTGGGAGGATGCAAAGGCCAACAACCAAAGCTTTGTTCCACAACTTTTTTCTCATCAGTCAGTTCACTTTTTCGTTTGCTGCAATTGCAAGGGGACGAGTACAGTATTTGACAACGGCTCTACGTTAGTTGCCACTATAGCGCCACCAACCCGACGTGTATTTGACGTTGATGTTCTCCTACCGGGAGAGCTTGTGCGTCGAGTGCAGGTGAAGGTGGCCTGCGGTTCCGACGACTGTGTTCGTGCGTCGGATATCGAGAAGGAAATATGGGAACGCCTACACTCTACGAATACGGATTTCTTTTCTTCCATGGCTACCTCAGTCGGCTGCCCCGAAGCTCAGGCGCCCCTTAAAGGGAAGGGACAAGACAACAAACAATCACTTGGGGATTATCGGGCTGTTCTATGTGCGGATTCCCACACGTGCTTTTCAGATGGGGGACACGTACTTCACGCCGCAGTCCTTTGGAGGGGTGCAGGGCTTGGGGCGGGGGAAAAGCGTGTTCTTCCGACGGGGCCGTCGCTAGCCAACAGGAACAGTACGGAGGAATTTGCAGAAGCGCAGGCAGTGTGCAATGAATTCCAGCAGCAAAGGGAGATGAAAGATCAGTGTGTGTACATCTGGTACTTTCTTCAACCCCAAGGTAGTTCGCCCCCCCGCGATGCACTGCTCTGTCATGTGGAGTGTTCGTCGGTTGATGCTTTGGGTGACAGAAAATCGTCCCTGGCCTACATTATCGAACGAAGTGTCAATTTGGGTGATCACTTTTTGAGCTGGAAACTGGGCTGCGTTGACCAATGTACGTCGCTTGAACAGGATGGTGGAGAAAACAAACATCTGCAGCGCGGTCCGAAAAAAAATCTCAGGGTGTGGTTCTGTTCCACCATGGGGGATAACGGCTACTATCTCAATCTTGAAGACACTGGGGACGGCCGCGACTGGATTGATTCGGGCGATCTGCCACTTACTCTCTCGATGGACTCCCGCGTTGTCATACAGTACGATGATCAAATGATGCAACTTAGTGATGCGATCCGTGTCACGAACTTTCATTCGGTGGGCAGCAGCCCTTTTCCAGGTGAGCCCACATTTTATAGTTGCAATGGAACTAACAAGGAGGCGGTTGACGTTCATGAGTGTCTGAAAAGTACTTTTTCGTCCGACATCCTCACCGGGGAGAATAGTTTAAACTGCAGTAAATGTGGGGGTTTCTGTGATGGGCGCGTGGAAAGACGACTATTCCGTCTTCCACCGTGTCTTATTATTTCTCTCAAGCGGTTCAAATTAGACATACGTGGAGTAACAAAGGATACTGCGTTTGTAAGGTTTAGCGAAGAACTGGACATGAAACAGTTCATGGACGAGGAATCGCCAGAAAAGCACACAAAGTACAAGTTGGTCGGCGTTGTCTTCCACCGAGGGGGTTTGTCATATGGGCACTACACAGCGGCGAGATTCAGCAAAGCCACCAAACAGTGGTTTTGCTGCGATGATTCTAGTGTGATGGTCAGGGACAAAGGGCCGTGGGCATGGCCCGCTGCAGGAGATGCGTATATTTTGTGCTACGAGCAGTTAGTTGAGGGCTGACGGCTGAGACATGATATGAGCCGGAGCATGGGCGTAGGCAGCTGTCTATGAACAGCGCGCTCCACGGTTATTATTCGTCTGCTTACTTGTTTATGCTTATTTATTTCACGCCCCCTCCTCATCGGGGCCTGCCATTCAATTTCTTTCCCTAAAGCTCCTCTTATTAGTTCCCCAATTGGTGTGCTTCGTGTGTTCTTTGTGTGCGTGGTGGTGGTGGAATACACCCGAAAACTTTTTGTCTTTTTTTTTTAAATATCATTTTGACGAGGAAAATTCTTTCCCCCCTCTTTTCCGTTGCTATTGTTATTATTTTATCCCCATTTTCTTTGTTACCACTGTAATTATTTGTGTGTTCATTCTATAACCATCAGGCGGGTGGAGGACGCTGTGGATGGGACGGGGAATGAAGCGTTGGAAGGTGGTGGTGGTGGAGCTTTAATGAATGAACTGATTGAAAGGAAACGGGTGCGCGCGGACGCGTGTATATGTGGAGGAGAAATATTAGGGGAAGTTTATGCCAGTGAATGAGGGAAGTTATGAACATAAATATAAGTAAGCGTGTGTGCCACCGAATCCGGTATGTTCGTTGTGCGCAGATGCGGGCAACGATGCGATGCTGTAGGCTGCCAGGCTTCACTTTATTCGCTGAACCTGTTTATAATCGAACCCTGCCGTCCGAAGTGGCTCTCCTGCTCATGGGTGTGCACAAGTGAATATTCGTTACGGTGATGCATGCGGCTACTCCTTCACAATCTTTGGACAAGGTTGCGATAGAGAATACGAAGCAAATTAAATGTCTTGCGCACATTCTATATCCCGTATTGAATGATGCCACGTTCTTTCCCTGTTGTTTACTCTGCTCGCCGTCGTCTACTTGTTTTCATCCTCTTCCTTCCCACGTGTTTTCCTCCCTTTTTATTCGTTGAAGTAGGAACAGGAGCTATTTAACTCTATCAAACACACAACTTGTGACCGTTACGCTATGCCTCCGAGCCAGCTGTTAAAAGACATGGATGAGCGCCGTTGCCTGATGGCGAGTAACATTGTTGCTGCCCAGGATGAAATTATGCGTCAGCAAGAGGCGGTGCAGAAACTGACTAGCGAGAATGAAAGGTTGAAGAAGGAAATAGCTGTTGCCTCCGGGGAGCAGTATGATTATGTTAAAGCGGATAAATATGCAGCCCTAAAAACTGAGGTGGACTCACTGGAGCAGCGGTATCAATTTGAAAAGATGCATTTGAACGAGCTTACCAAGCAGTATCAGCTAGCTCGCATTGACCTTATGCAGGGTTCCAAGCTAAAGGGGGGTGTGAACGCAGAGCAAGAAAATGTTCGAGCGGTACAACGCCAGCTGGAGATACTAGAAAACCGCCTAGATCAAGCGCTCGCGAGGTTTAACGACGCTGTTTCCTATAACAAAGAGCTGCGCGATCACATCGATATAATTCGCGGGGAACGGCGCGTTTTTCAACGTGTACACAAGAAGATGGAGGACGATCTGAGATCTAAGAAAAAAATCATGTCGGAACGGATTGAACAGTCAAACCACGACCTGGATGAACGAGACGGCTACCTGCAGCAGGTGGAGCAGCTTAGAACAGCGCTTAGCGAGCAGAAGGAGGAATATGACACCGCTGTGCGTAACTTGGATGTATGCATGATCGACATCAACAGAATGCGAGATGAACTCCACCGCCGGCAAATTGAATTTGAGGCGCGTTCCTACATGCCGAACCCTACGGTAGATCACAGCGGCGTGGGCAAAAACCTCCCTGTTGCAAACACTCATGCCCCTACCCCATTTACGGAAGATGGAGAGGATGCTTCCGATGGTATGTCTTCCGCTGAGGTGGGATCAGAGATTATGGACATTCCCGCGCAACTGTCCATGTTCGCTCCAGATGGTGATTTGCAAAAGCTGGCTCAGACTTACCAGGTTGTTGGTGAGAGTAACTTCTCCCTTTACAAGCGTATCAACGAACTAACTACCAGTCGAGAGGAGATGGAACGGGATATACACACGCTGAAGAAGGTAATCGCGGAAGAACACGAGCATGACGTTCAGCAGCGCCGCCTCATCAAGGAATACGAAGATCGTCTGGCCGAGACAGAGCTCATGCTAGATCGTCTTAATCGCTCTGCTGAAGTTCACAAAGAGGTTCTCGCCAGGATTCGCGAGACCACAGAGGGTGTTTTCAAGCGGATTGGATGCTCAGCGGAGGAAGCCCGACGCCTGGTCGGATCGGACCACTGTACGGAATCCACTCAGTTGAAGTTTCTTGGCCTTATAGAGGAACGAGCTACGAGGATATTGTGCACTTACCAGCTATATAAACGAACGGAGGCGATGCTACAAGAACAAAAGGCCGCAGAAGAAGGGGCGGATGGTTCCAAGCGGACTTTGCCGATTGGCGCGGGCGATGATCAGACTTATCTCCCTGGTAAGGAGAAGGAAACCGATGGGGACAGAGGCGGAAACGCGGCGGCGGCCGGTGGGGCGGAAAACACTAGGGGCATTGTGAGTGCGGTTAAGGAGGAGGGCGGTGAAGGTAGTTCTGGTAGTAAAGTGGACGTCCGTCTATTACAGGCATTGGTTGAGGGAACAGCAGACTTTAGTCCCGTACTGAACTTGCCTGTAAGAAAGGACGGCACTGCAGCGAAGTTTGTCCGTTGTTCAGTCCTTCCAAGCGCTCAACTGTATGGGGACGAAAGTGTTGAGGGGAAGGATGACCATGACGGTGATCCCGTCGTCTCGCATGAGGAGTTGCGACAGCAGATGCAGCAGCGTCTACTTTCAAAGCGGCTGCGTGAAGAAAAGGGACAGCGCCGAAAGCGTGACCTGAAGGATCAGTTTGCCGATGCTCCGCCTATACTCCGCAGAAAGTAAAGCCATGCCAGTTTTTCAAAAAAAAAAACGTACCCACCTGTACGACAGGTCTCGGTGATCCTACCCTTTTGTGCCTCCGTGATGTTGACCTTTTACTTTTCTGTACTCTGTTTACGTTCTCTTCCCCTTTATCCGTCCAGCTGTTTGCTGCGGGCACGAATAACCGTCAAGGTGTGTGATTCGCTGCCTCAGCCGCTGTGTTTTGTGCGTTATGTGTATGCGTTTATGTGTCTTTTTCCTGTTGGGCGCTTCGTACTCATATTTCTTTTTATCCCCTGGGAGAGGAAGAAGAGAGAAAGAAACTTTGAAATCACGCTGCGTTTAAGCGGACTACGAATCCACCCACAGCAAAATGATTTTATCCGCTTTATAAGGAAGAGAATGTAAAGGAAATTGAGGCAGCAATCAAAGAAAATGCAAGGGAGAAAATTAAAAAAAAAAGAAAAAGAGTGAGAAGGATAAGATAAGAAAAGTATCGAGGGGAGAGTAATAATAATTGAGGGGGAAGGAGAAGAGTGACCAGTAGCAGGCATGTGGACTGCTTCTTATATGGTGACGCCAGGTGGAATATGCCCTTTTCAGGTAGTGCGTCCGAACTTTTCTTTTTTCTCCTGTACTTCATCTCAGTCTTTCATTATTTTCTCTGCGCTCACTGAAGTGTGTCGTTACCTCCGCTGCCTCACTTTTTCTTCTTGATCATTGACTCCCCACCTCCTGCGGTTGTACATGGGGCTCTATTTTGTTTGTTTGCTTCATTGCATAAATATGCAGCTGTGAGCTGAGGTCCCTGTTGCTCTCTTCTTCCAATTCTTCGCGAACTGTCCTGGCGGGGGAAAAAAGGGAGCGGGGGGGGCGGGGGAGGATGAACGAAATGTAGACGATTACAGAGTGGAGTGAAAAGGCAACAACAACAGAGCACAGAGGAGGAAAAAGTCGCGTCCCACGTACATTTTTTTTTGTGTGTGCGCCTTCACTGCCTGCAACAGTGTCCATGAGTCGGCGTGGTTCTGTTGTGTCAGTGTCTCTCTCTCTCTCTCTGTGTGTGTGTTTGTGTGTGTGTGTGTGGGAAAGTTTTTTTTTTTTTAAATGTCATGGCTGCTGCGGAAAAGGGTGCGTGAAGGAGGGAGGGGCTGTCTGCAAACCATTACGGTCCCTTCTTCATTTCTTTCTCTGCCTTTATTATCACTTGTTACCTGCTATGTATATTGAGTCTGGATGTTCAAAAGCTCTTGTATGCATAACGCTTACGTATGAAGCACACGATTTATGCTGCTGTTCCCTTCTCGGGTCACATGTGTATTATGTTCTCGGGGGTTGCGTGTGGTTGTGAGCTCCCTCGTGGGGAAAAGGAGCAGTTTGTCGTGCGTTCCGTAAGTTGCGAGTCTTTTGTGGACCACAAAGTTTCCCTAAGATATTCTTATTATTCGGGTACTCATCGCTTTGTCCTCTTAATAATTTTTTTGTTTTCTCTTTTTCCCCGTTACTCTTTTTTTTTGTTTGCCCACCCTTTCTTTTAGTTGTAACGTGCTGAAAGAGTCTCTGCGGGCCACTTTCGAAGGCATTGCTCTGCGGCGAGAGGAGGAACTAATCCTCGAGTAGTACCAAAAGTAGGGAGAGGGAAATAAGTATATAAGGAAGGTGATTGGATAATAGCGTTTCTCCTATCATAAGTTGATTTATTGAGCTTGTACATATATATATATATACCCATAAGTATATTAAGGGAAGTGTGAGGGGGCTGATAAGAGAAACCTTTCAGTGATAGAGAACACAAGGGTTCGACATAATATCTGATACTGCTGAAGCTGCAATCAGGAGAAGTCATCCTTTTCTGTACATGTCTAAAACCCCGGAACAGTTGGTGGCGGAGGCGGAAAAGTTGCTCCACAAGGGCTGGCTTTCCTTTTTGGGATCTGGCAGCAACTACGAGAAGGCCCACGAAAAGCTTGTTTCCGCGGGCACACAGTACAAGGCGGCCGGTGACTTTGCAAATGCTGCGCGTGTATTTGAGCGAGCGGCTGAGTTATGCAAGAAAGATAAAAACGAGGTGGACTTTATCGTGGATCTCGAGGAAGCGGCCCGGTGTCATGCGAAGGCTGGTGATGTGAAAGCTGCCACGCGCTTGTACGAGCAAATCGTTGATACCTACGACAGGAAGCGACAAAACGTCAAGGCAGCAAAGGCATGCTTGAGCCTTAGCGAACTCCTCGGTTCTGATGAACGTGCGGTGGAGTGGCTGGATCGGGCTACCAAATATTACGAGGCTCAGGGATCACACACAATGGCGGCTGACGTATTGAAGTCGATGGCGGAGCAGATGATAAAGGGGGGGAACTATGAAGGAGCGCTCATGATGTACGACCGACTGGCACGCAAGGCACTCGACGACCGTGCAGCACGACTGGGCGCAAGGAATTTGTTTTTCATGGCGCTGTTATCGCAATTATCCACATTGACAAGCGAAAACGTTTCTGTAGGCGTGGAGTCGGTGCGAGAGCGCTTCACTGAATACCAAGAGCTTGACCCACAGTTTAATGAGTACACACGTGAGCATATGCTCATCACAGCCATTATCGAGGCGATGGAGTGCGAGAGCCCGGAGAAGCTAAAGGAGGCAATAGACGACTACAGTACGGTGTGTACCGTCAACGACATCAAGGAACAAATATTTGCCCGTGCTGTGAAGTTGCTGGAGGGCCGCAGTGAAAGCATCATGTAGCGTCTGCTACTTTGCCCAAAACTTGGTACGGAGACATGCGACAAAAAGGTTACCCCGTTCATATTTCTTCCCAGTTACATTTGGAGGAGGAAAAATCCTTTGAATTTCATATATCCATATTTTGTTATATGTATTTCTGGGTATGGGGTTATAAAGTCCCTTGGGTGTCTGTAGGGATAACATAAACGGCGAAGGTAATTCGGTGAGCGTGACCGCTCAAATTATTTTTTCTTGTGACATCCAGTCTCTAACTTTTTCTTGCATATATCCGCACCTTTAAACATTTTTGCTTTGTGTGTGACCGTGCTGCCGGTAGCGCGGAGCGTAAGTGGCAGGGAAGGCATATTGATAGCTGAAGTGACGACGGCGTGACACCATCGTGTCTGGGGGTGATTAGAAACATCGTGAGTTTTTTTTTTGGACAAAGGGCTGCGGTGATCTGGCCTCTCTTTCAAGATTGATGCCATCCTATATTTTCATCCTGCATTCATCTGGTGTTTCGTGTGATTCTGCGCTTCTCTCTCAGGCAGCTCATTGTGCCTCCGCACTGTTCAGTTCGGTCCGTGGATGTTCTTCAGATTTCGTTCCGACGGTAGCTGTCATTCGCGCGAACCCTGTTGAAGGTGTGCGGTATGCGTACACGTCGACTGTTAGCGACAATCGGTACGACTCGTTTGTAGAGGATGCTGTGATGCAGTACAGCGGCAACGTTAACGAAGCTGATGGCAGTGACCGTGCTTCTCCCAGGTTCAGTGGCCGTTCGGTGGTGAATTTGCAGCGGGCGATTCTACAGTGTGGTGATGTCCGTGTGAGTGATAAACAAGATGCCGAGCCTGTGGGCGTGTGGCGCTGTCTCGCTGGAGCCATACTGGCTGCATGCTGCTTTCTTCGGTCATATTCCACGTGTCCTAGCGAGAGTTTCGATGAGTGTGGTGCAGAGGTGTGCGACGCATTCGTCCCTGCTGGTGGGGCGATGATTATATTTAGCGGTGTGTGCGACACGCGGCCATTATCCTTCTCGGAAGAGTGTCCTTTCTCAGCAGCTGCTACAGCTGCTACGAGACTCCGTACTGCTGTTCATGTCTTCGGGCCGGCGGTTGTTTCTAGCGCACTTGGGTTGCGTCTTCAGGCTCTTGCGAATACTACGGGAGGGATTTGGGCGCCTCAGTTCGCACTGTCACATGTGGGCTACTTGATGGAGTTGGCTGTTAGGCGGAACGGCCAACGGGAGATGGACAACGCTACAAATAGTCGTCGGCAGCGGGAGCTTCTTGTTGAGCGCTACGTGGTGCCACCTGCCTGCTTACCTCAGGATCCCGCGCAAACCGGCGTTGCAAGTGGGGAGAACGTGAGTTATTTGGCGTGGCTTTGCTCCGCTTGTTTGGCAACCTTGGTGCGTCACCCACATGAGGAGGTGGGGGCCATCAGAATGTGTCCCTACTGCGCCGCTTCTAAGTGAAGTTGCCAAACTCTTAGCTGTTTTTTGCCTTGAACAAGATGTGAGTGTGTGGGGATAACCACTTGGAGTGGGGAGGTTAATGACGGACCCATTTGATGGTGGACGTCGTCACTGTACGGTGAGTGCTTTCCATAGTTTCATTTCACTTACAGTGGAGGAACGATGCCGCCTTTTTTCTTTTTTTTTTTCTACGTCTCCCACTCAATGAAGTCCGCTGCTGCGCGTTGGGAAATTCCTGTGTTATTCTCTCATTGCCCATTGTTCAGCCGTTGCCTGTTCTGGGTGGTGTAACTGCCTTTACGTTTCGTTACCTTTCTCTTCCTTTTTCTTTGTGCTCATTCTACCTTCCTTCAACTTTGACAGTGACCAGTTATAGTTATTCTTTCTCTTCGGGTTGTTCTAGTTTACCTTAGTATACGTTTGCTTGCGCTAACGTAGATAACACAGGTGAGAGGGGGATTAACATAGCGATGTCGCGCGGTGCGGACAGGGGTGTCACCGTGGAGATGATACGAGAGGCTGCCACTGCCCTTATGCGCAAGATGGAGGGCGGCCATGTGGATTTATTACCGGCTGCTTGTATGCCTGATGCACAGGGAGATGCGTTGAGCACAAACGTGAGTTCAGGAAGTGGGCTGGAGAGCTTGAGTGGAGTCTACGAGAGGTATCTATGCGGTGGTTCGGGGCACGCAGACGAAAGATATATACCTAGAGAGGGCGTTGACTCCGCAGATGGAAACGAATGGTTGGATTTGTTGGCTGATATTAGTGATGCAGAAATTGATGCTGCAGTAGCAAATTTGGCGTCCGAACGGCGCGCACAATATGAGGAGCAATATCGAAGTGGAAATGACGCTGGTTTTGTGCTGATAAATAAGGGTTCTGGGTGTTCTCCTTCGGGAAATGTTGACCCCACACAATCTGGGGAGGAAGTAGAAAACATTAGGCGAGCCGGCGGTGATTGTAGTGTGCATCAAAAAGCTGATGAAAACATCCTTTACTTTGGGGGTATAGTGGAGCTTACGCATTCTTGTGAGTGGAGGCCAGATATGGGAGGCGCGACTGATGGTGGCGTGTACACCTTTGACCATCAAAAGGATAGTGCGCCACTTGAGCCCGACTTCGGCTCGAACCCTTCCACTGACTCCACACATATTGCCGCTCCCGTACCCGAAATTACGCGTGAGGGATTGTCCTCCTCTCCGCATATTGGGGGGGATTTCGATTCGTATGTACGAGACAAGGTGCGTTTGCAGTTGCTGGTAGATCGTGTGGCAGAGAGGGCGAGGGAGATTGCTACAAGGGAGGTACTGGGTAGTGTTCGCGAGGCAGTAGAGGGGCGTGACGACCGAGTTCGACGCTACGTGAAGCGGAATGAGGAGATACGGGGGGATTTGGTGCACTTGCTTGTGTTAATGCGGCAGCTTCACCGCCAGGCTATTGCCGACCACGCTGGCGACCCCTTTCGGGTGCAGCCGTGGGAGCGGGATGAATCAGTTACTTCCTGCAATGCTTGCAGCCGCTCTTTTACACACCTTGTGAGACGTCATCACTGCCGCCGATGTGGCCTTATTTACTGCCACGACTGCTCTTCCTTCTTGGGGAAGCTGCCAGATAGGGCAGGTTGTCTAGAATCATCCAGGAATTGGGTTCGTGTCTGCGAGGGCTGTTACACGGTGTGCTGTGAGCACCGCCGTTATGTGAACTCTATTCCCCCTCCTCCACCGCCCTCGTGCCACGAGCGGGAAGGTAACAGCCCTAAAGATCCATGCTTATCGCTACCGTTGTATTGCAAGAACGGCAAAGGGACTCTTACGGATGGAATGCCTCCCTTTTACGTAGTTTTACCAGAGGAAAGCTACTCGCCCAGCACAACGGTTTTGTCGCTATGGGCAAACGCGCTCTACAAGGGGCCACACCGGCTTTTTGGGCTGGCTGAGGATGGTGCTGCTGCCTTGTACCGTATTTCTGCACCAAAATTCCAGGAGCTCCTCACAAGCACTATTGGCACTGTGAAGAGTATAAGTGGTTATGGAGCGAAGGAGCGGTGGAAGTAAGAATCATATGGACGAGGTAGGGGATGTGGCCGCATCACTCAGGCACTTGTTGGGGGGGGAGGAGGGGGAGAAAGGTACCATATTAAAGAAGTGTAAAAGTATATGTGGGAGGTGCGCTAGTTCGCCCGACAGTCAACGGGCCGCAAACGTTGTTTACTTTTTGTTTAACGAGTGTCCGAAAAGCATATTTAACCTTTCGGGAATGACGGTAGCAGTTTTTTTTTCTTTACCCTTCCTCTGTATTTTCTTGCCTATATAAGTAAACGCAAACCTGCGTGTCGTACGACGCTAGGATCTTTAGTTTTAGTTTTCCCCCCCTTTTCCTTGCTTCTTTCGATGTCTTTTCCCTCTCACTTTGTTTGCTGTGAGGTCACGCACGAGGGGGAAAAAAAAAACACCAGCGCTCTGGCGTGCACATTACTGTTTCTGATGCCACGTTCTGAGGCTGATTATTGACATCTTTTCTCCGCTTCCCTTTGTGGCTGCTTAGGGGAGAGTTTTTTTTATTTTTATTTTTATTTTTTTGCTCTTCCTTTTGACAATGCGCTGTGAGTGCTTCAACGTATGAGTATGGAGGAGGTAGGAGAGATATGTGGGAAGGTAAGTACTGGTCAACTGCATGGTGACATTTTTCTGTTATCGTTTTTGAATGTGGTAATAATTTTTTTTTTCCCCCCTGATGCTCTTGTTTTTTTTCTTCCCAATTCACCCCCTCTTTTATGTGGAGGCCTCTACAAAGTAATGCCAGTCAAGCCTGTATACGAGTGGGAGCAGACCAACACCGAAGTCCTCCTCCGCATCACGATCAAGGGGTTTAAGAAGGAGGCCATTGATATCTTTGTGTCAGATCTTTTAGTGAAGGTAAATGCTTCCCCGACGTATCTTTTGGTGCTTGACCTGCTGCATCCCATAGATGAAGCGAAGTCTACCCACTTTATGGATCCGGAGGACCGAACGTGTTTACGCGTGCGTTTACGAAAACGGGTTCCGGAACTGTGGGAATCTCTTTGTATCAACGAAGGGGAGATTGGCGCCGAAGCCATACGGGAGCGGCGGGCTGGTGCTATTCAGCGGGCGGAGGAGTCCTACAACCGGCGGCTAAAGGAACGTGTTGGTAAAAGGGAGGAAGAGAAGCGACGAATGACGGAGGAACAGTGGGAGGTGGACCGTGCACAGCGGCGTCTCATAGAGGGGCGAATGAAGGAGGAGAAGGACTCTGCGGAGGCGGAGTTGTATTCATGGGAAGAACAACAGCGGGTCGAACAGCAGGCACATGAGGAGAAGAAACGAGCACCCCAATGTCCCGGGGATATTGGTGCGATGCAAGGGAGTATGGAAGAAAGAAAAGAAGAGGAGATGGCCCCATGCGTGCGCCACACAGAAACTGTCGTCGTTCCTGTACAATTCACATCGAAAATGGCGGCAATACCCACGCGGTCGCGTGGAGAGGATGAGTACTACCGGAGAAGCCGCTATAAACCGACCCGCGTTGAAGATAGTCCTATGTTTTGGAAAGAGCGGGCGGATAAACACTATCAACGCCGTGAGTGGAAAGCAGCCGCAGACGCCTACACGGAATCTATCAAGCGTGATGGTGCGTTTCTTATTTGCGTATCAAACCGTGCCGCTTGCTTTATTCAGTTGTTTGAATATAAACGTGCTATTGAGGACTGTACGTTGGCCCTCACGATGCTGTCCAATACTCCGGCAAGTGACCTCACACAAGAGCGGTATCGCTATCTAATGATGAAGCTTCATTCCCGCCGCGGTGCGGCTTACTGCTGGGGGAAGTGCTTTGAGCGCGGCATAGAGGATCTACGGATGGCGGCTGCTTACTGTGACGCGGAAGAGGATGCGGATGTCATAGCAGATTACAAGTTAGTGGAATCATACATGAAGAAACGTGGCATGTTAGAAACGAGGGACCCACTTGCTGCCAAACTGCACGAAGCTTCTTCCATGTACTATCAAGGCGACTATGCCGCGGCTGCCGATGTTTACCGTCAGGTTTTGGAGGAGGATCCCTACGAGGTGCGGGCGCGCAACAACTTGAGCGCAGCTCTTCTTCATCAGGGTTGTTTCAAGGAAGCTTTGATGGAATCTTCTCATGTGCTAGAATTTTGCCGAGAAGTGGCGGAAGCATTGAGTTGTCCTGGAGCCCTTTCAACGAATTTGGTGGATAGCGATGACGAGGACGGGAGCGAAGATGGAGTTGGGGGTGATGGTGGTGGCTGTGGTGAAGATGAGGTCATGCGCAAGCGGAATGCAGCTGCGAGGAAAGTGGGGGAGAAAAGTGGTCACGTATACGCTATTCTCAAAGCTTGTGTGAGGGGGGCCGCCGCTCACTGCGGGCTGAAAGACTATCGCAAGGCTCTGGAATTGCTAGAGCAGGCAATGCGTATTACGCCATACGACAATGATCTTCACGATGATTACAATCGCGTGGTGGAGAAAATGCGAATGGAAACGCTGCTCGCGGCTTCCAGTGGGAAATTGGAGAAGGCACCGTCGAAGACGGCTGAGGCTCCACCACCAGCGATTGCCACTTGACGTGAAGATGAGCCGCTAGTGGTTGGTTCGTGGGTTTATTGTAGCATAGATATATACGTACGCGTGATACATCCTTGGATGTGCACATACACACATCTACGCGCGTGCTCGCGGTTCTGATTTCCACCCAACACGCACCCTAAAGGACTTTTTGTGTTTTGTTTGAGTTCTTCTTTCAATTACGTCCCTTTCGTTTTCTCCATCTTTTTCACGGAACCTTCTTTGCTTTCTTTCATATCCTGTTTCACCCCTTACGTTTCAGTAGGGCTACAGTAGCCGCGGATAGCGAATTCGATGGACTCGGACGAAGGGGAGGTTCTTACAGGGGCCGAACTGTTTTACTATCTCACGAAAAAGAATCAGGAACAGTTAGAGCGATGCAGGCGAAAAATGGGTGAGTACAAACAACTTCAGGATGTTCTGCAGTGCATCACGGACCGGTGTCGAGTGCCTGTGCTCGCCCCTGTAGCATCTGGTGCGGCGTACTTTGAAGCCACCATCGACTATACGAATAACATTCTTGTTTTACTGGGAGATAATTGGTTCACCGAGCGCAGCGCGAAGCAGGCGCGGGAAATTGCCGAGAGGCGTTTGGATTTTTTACGTGGAGAGGAAGCCGCGTTGATAGCGGAGGAGGGCGCGCTGGCGCAGCGCCAGCAATTATTCCTGACAGAGATACCCAGTGCAGAAAAGGCAATGGCAGAGGTTGAAGCCACCAAACAAGCAGCCATGGAAAACTACAGCAAGAAGCGCGTGCCGGTGGCAAGTGAATCGTGCCAGGGGGCTGCCGCTAATGCACCCATGAAATCTTTCCCATTGGCACAAGTGGATGAGCGCCCGAACTACTCTGGATTGGATCCTGTGGAAGGCGGCACAAGGGCAGCACCGATGGAGGTGGGACTGAAGGAAGAAGATATGGGGATTTTTGATGAACTTGATGAACTTACAGAGGAAGAACTCTTGGAAATCGAGCGGGAGCTGGGGGATCGGATTGATGATGATGAACTGGCGGAGCGCCTCATGACGGAGAGACTAATCGCAAAGAAGGAGAGGCGAGTTCGCGAGGAGATGGAGCGCAAACGGGTAACGACAATAACCCCATCTGCGGCCACCGAGTCAGTTAAGGGGGAGGGGTTTGAGGTGTGCGGGCAACAGCTAATTCCCCATGACCCGTCGTTGGCAGTACCACCCGCGTTCAAATATACATCTCCCGGAGATATTGGGTTTGCGGCTACACTGATAGTTGACGAAAAGAAGTCTGGAGGTTCTATGCCCTCTGTGGAGGCGAATATGAAAACTCCCAAGAGGCGCGTTAGGTTCAGCGATGCTGTGGATATAGTACCGCCGGATGAACATGCTCCCGTCCTCAAACGGGATGTCCCCTCGCATGTTTTTGGGGACGTTGTGGAGCGCAATGCAAGAGACCCTTTAAGTCCCGGTCCTGTCACAGGGATCATATCGAGAACTAAGAAGTCCATCTTTCGCGCTGAGATGGAGAATGGTGCGATGGGTGGTGTAGGCAGTTTATGATGTATTTGCGATGCGGGGCTTAATTTCATGCTGTTTTCGCACGCTATGTCTGTTTACGCTATATAGGATAGTCGGGTAGGCTTTACCTCCTCGCTGGGCTTTTGAATTCTTGACATTAATTCTTGTTCAATCTTATATTTTCCCGATATGTCGCCGTACCAACGTGTGTTCTTTAGTGGGTTGAAGGGTGTGCACTGCCCAGAAAATGTGATGAGTTGACGCACAGTACTTCTTCACGGAGCTCTACCACTTTGTCTTGTTCAGTTGTTCCGTGTCCACCTAACGGCGGATCCCTTGCGGAAGAGTACAGGCAAACTCGTAGGTGATGTGCTTGGATGGCCCGTGAGTACACTCTAATTGTATTTCGATCGGCGCAGACATCGTGGGATATGGAAATGCAGAAGAGGAGAGAAAGCTTCACCGCACCAGAATGCGGGCCGTTTACATCCGAAGTTGACGGTATATTCATATTTCACAGGCAAACGCACATACATGTGAAAAATACCTTTATAGTTTGTGATTTACTTAAACTTTAAGCTCTAGCACGGTCGTCTAACCTATTATGCGTCAACACTTTTCGTTCGCTGTTTTTTCCTTCGTTTAAATTTATGCTGATGCAGGTTTCGCATCTTATTGTATGCATTGTTGACGCTGCACAATCGACGCACCACGTCCTCGTGGCACGGGCAGGAACACCCCCATGTGCTTATAATATGTCCTTTTTTTTTTTTCATTGCCAACGAAAGGAAAATTGTGCCAGTTCCGGTTGGTATTTGTGCTGTCTAATTATTGCCTCACCTGTGTTATTTCGGTGCGTGGCGGTAAAGCAGCAAAGTAAAGGGATCTGTAGTTGCGGCGCCAGTTCTCTCAGATCCCATTTACCCTCTTCCTTTGCTTCCGCGCGTTTTATCTTTGGTTCTTGTGTGTTTTGTTTTGTGTTTCAATGTGCCTCATCACTCTTTATTTTCTTTTTTAATCCAAATTGCTGCTGCTGCATCCGATGTGGTGGAGTGCGGGTACACAAGGCAAGTAATCAAGCGAGAGAACAGACACGTTTAGAAGCAAGTAAAAAAGAAAGAAAAGGAAAAAAAGAAGACAGTGCTGAAAAAAGGTGGATCGAAATAGGACAAAGAGGGAAGGGTTAATAGTTACAGTTTCAGGTAAATCAACCGTCAAGAGCCTCAGTGATATAAGCAGAAGTAACGATGCCGCCTCAGCAACCGGTTGGTATTATGGACAATGAGGAGGAGTTTCCAGTTGAAGAACCCCCTCCAATGGATCCCCTTATTAAACTATTACATTTGCGCCACACGTACACCTCGCAGTATGTTGACGAAGCTGTGCGCGAGGAGGTAAAGGCTGCCATGTTGAAAATAGCGCACGAACATAATATGGCCCCTTACTTGCGCTTCGCGTCGGAGATGTTCTGTTGGACGGTAGATGAGGAGCAGTTGCGCGCGATGGATGCCATAAATGCGACGAAACTTGAAGAGTTGGATGCACGCATTAAGGATGCGCAGGAAAACCTCGGTGATGTGGAGGTGCGTGATGGTCTGCTGGCTAGATGCCATCATTTCGCCCGCATTGGGGACATGGAGGAGTGTCTTAAATTCAACAACGAATGCTCCGGAAAAGCCCTTGCCGCCGGATCAAAGCTCGACCTTTGCTTTCAGCGCATCCTTCTTGGACTGGCGTTCTCTGACAATGAAGTTGCTGCTAATGGCATTTGCAGCGCTCACCGATTGATGAAGGAGGGTGATTGGGAACGGCGAAACCGTCTCAAGGTATACGAAGGTCTCTTCTACGTATACATCCGTGACTTTAAGAAGGGTTCCGAGCTACTATTAGACTCAATCTCCACTTTTGCTGCTAGCGAGCTCATGGACTTCAACGAATTCATTCTCGTCACAGTTGTGGCTAGTTTGCCCGTGTTGAGTCGCTCACAGCTGAAGAAATGCATAATCGATAGCCCCGAAGTGCACAGTGCCAACATCAAGAATGTTTTCCATCTCATTACTGCCATATACGAATGCCGCTACAAGGAGGTTTTTCCAACCCTCGATGCTGTGTGCCAGCAACTACGAGGTATTGTGTACCTGTCGCAGCATGTTAATTACTTCTTTCGCGAGGTGCGTGTGCTTGTGTTCAAGCAATTCCTTGATTCATACAGCAGTGTAACGCTAAAATCAATGAGCAATGCATTTGGTATTCCCTCCCCAGTTCTGGATAGCATGTTGGGAACCCTCATATCAAATGAGCGCATCGCATGCAAGATGGACCGTGTCTCGGATAGTATTACCACATATCGTGGAGACACAACAAACCTTGACTATCACCGTATAGTAAAGAATGGTGACTTGTTGCTCAACCGCATTCAGAAATTATCTCGTCTTGCAGAAGTGTGAAGAAACTTACGCGTGTTATTCCACAAAAGAGAATCATATGGGAAGGGGGAGGGCACCTTCTCTTTATTCTTTTGTTGTTGGTGTTCGATTGTTTTTACGTGGTCCCCGGTGGTCGCAGCTGCCACCTCCGGAGAAGGAGCGAGCAGGAAAGCAAAGGAAATCAAATGTGTAGAAGAGTTCAAATAAGCGGAGTGGCGCTCCGACCCAGTCAAGCAAACAATAGTGCTGATGTGAGGGGCCGTCCAATTTAACACTGTGAGGCGGGAGAGAGGGCGAAGGGTGTACTGCTTTCTTCTTCTTCCATACCCTCTCGCTTGATGACTGTTTTTCTTTTACTCACCTTTACGTGCTTATTCACGGGTTGTGTACGTTTGGAGAGACCGGTTCTTCACTGTGGCGTCGCAAATTTCTTTGTTTGCCTATTTCTATCTTTCCCTTACCGCGCTTCATTTCTGTTTTTGATGTTCTGGGTTAACTACTGAACTTGGGGCGTGGATCTGTCGCAGGGAACGACCCTACCCCTGCTTATAATATATATATACCGTTCATTTTGGTATTGTTTGCTTTGTCCTGTGTCGGCTCGTGTTGTTTTTTGTGAGGTTGTTTTCTCACACTGCACGCCGGATATTACATAACTTTATGCCCGACCTGACCATTGTTTTTCTTATCTTTTGAATTTACTTTCTCTTTTGCTTAATACGTGTCGGACAGTACATACGACACCTACTGCTAAGCATCGTTATCAGCCTGACGCGAGATGGCAGCAGCGTTACTTAAGAGAAAGGCCACACCATCAATGATGAGGAGGAAGAAGGCCAAGCAGCGCATCCGCAAAAAGCTTCAGCGCAAGATTGAGAGAAAAAAGTCTAACTGGAAGGTCGCTATAGCGAAGACGTACGACAGCGGTAACGCAAAGGGGAAGAAGGATGAACGCTTTCGAGGGAAAAAGAAACGTTCTGGTGATGATGACGAGACCCACAGCACTCCAGAGGATGTGGAAGAGGAAGTTCAGAGTGATATCGATGAGGAGAAGCAGGAACGGTTAAATAAGCAGGACCCGCTGGAAACTCAACTCTTCTTAAAACGACTTCCCCTCGACACAAGCGAGGAGGAGCTACTAAACTTTTTCCAGACGCGTTTCGGTGGCGTCCGCCGCGTGCTCCTGGTGCGCAACAGCCGAACCAAAACACTTGCAGGTACAGGCTTTATACACTGCGGCACTGTGGAAATGGCTGACAAAATATTTGACCACGCCCAACAGAACGCACGGGAGTTATCAGCGAATGATCGTGCAGACTGGTGCGAACAGACGAAAGATCTTTCACACTGTAGGGCGAAGCGGCTGTTGTTCAAGAATCGTGCTGATGCTTTCAACTCTCGTGAACCTTTCATGACTCTCCGTGAGACACGTTTCACCGTCCATCGCGTGCTGTCACGGAAGGATTCACACGATGCCACTGCTGCCCAGCAGAAAAAGAAGAAGCGCACAAAGGTGGCTGCTGATGACCCACGGCACCTTTATCTATTGCAAGAGGGGCTTATCCTCCCCGACACTCCTGCCGCCCGTGGTTTACACCCCCGTTATATCGAAATGATTCGTGCGGACTATGAATCTCGAAAGAATCAACTGCGTGATAGCAACATGTTCGTTAGTACGACGCGACTTAGTGTGCGTAACCTGCCGCGAACGATGGGTGAGAAGGAATTGAGGCTGCTGTTTTCCACACACGTGCGTTCTTTCCTGAAAAAGAACAAAAATTTTGCCGATAAATCGAATTGGGGGAAGTATGGCCCCATCAAAAACGTCAAGATAGTGAAGGACTCTGCGGGCACGTCGAAGGGTTACGCCTTCGTTGAGCTCGTTAACCACCCCGTGGCCCTCCATGCACTTCGAGCCCTCAACAACAACCCGACCATCTTTGGGGACCATCGCCGCCTATTGGTGTCCTTCGCTATTGAAGACATTAACGCCCTGCAGAAGCTTAAACGCATCCGGGAGCTGCGCCGGCAGCGTGATGCTGCACTTCTCAACAAGAGTTCCAACAATGAGGCAAACTAAATGTACTTTGGTGTACCAAGATGGGGTGCAGGTCGTGTCCTTTATCCGTGAAGTGCTAAAGGAAGGACTATGCAAACTAGAATTCGATTAAACGACAAAGTAACGCCAAAGCAAGTTCTGCTGAGGCAAGGAAAACCGATGGGGGTCGGCAACCGTAATGCCAAAGGTGGGAGAGGGCCATTTCAATCATTATTTACTTGTGTGCGCTGCTGTGCGTGCGTTTGTGTTGGTCCTGCTAGGTGCAACGCCATGCTTGCCTTCCTCATTTCCCCTTTTTGATCCCAACATTGTTTTTTTGCCTAACGGTACTGCCGTTGTTCTGATCTTCGCTTCTTCATCCACGCTTGAAACTCTTTCCTTCTTCCGTTTTTTTTTTTCACGGATACCCATGACGCTGTACGTTGATCTCCACGTCAGGTTTTCAAGGGAGCGGAATATAATAATATCAATTGTCACCTTTGGTGGGTTTAGTTGTGTCTGGTGGACCAAAACTTCTTGTTTCTAGCCACCGATTAGAGAGCGTTAACCTGCTTGTTTAAAAGCACCACTGGGAGATCAACTTAATATTGACTTTACACAGAGGTGCGCAGATATACGAGTGAGGGCAGAAAACGAGCAACAACTATGAACCCCACTGATCTTCGTGAGGGGGCGCAACCGTTACTTCCTGCATTTCCGCCTCCACCCGGTCATTCAAGCAGTGGCGGCGGTGGTATTCCCGACAGCGCCCTCCAATTTCATGGAGGAACTAGGCCCCTCTGGGCAACCGCAACTCCCGCTGTTGCTACCGCACCTGTGTCTGCTGCAGGCGTGCCACCATCTCAAGTTGGATTCAATACGGGACTGCCCAGTGAACCGCAAGGTGCCGCCTACGCAGGTCGTGAGGGGTACGCTGACGCGGCCATTCGGGCCTCAGCAGATTTCTGGAAAAATGAGCAAGCACGACGGGTGACGATGGAACAGGCTACAGGATCGGGATGCAGTTCCCTCCCTGGGGAATTCCGCGGTCCAGCAAGGGCCGAATTTCCCTCGGAAGAGTTGGAGTTTCACACGGGGTCACCGAAGTACGTACTGCCGGTCTCTCTGCTTTTGGCTGTAGGTCTTTTTGGTGCTATTCCGTTGATGTCATCATTCGCGTTTGCGGTTCTTCTCACAGGATGCATTGTGACGTATGTGGTGGATTACGCTGGATACCGTCTAGGAGGTGTGTTTGCCATAATTGCCACCACCCTCTGTTTCGGCTTTGCGCTATTCCTGTCTAACCTGCGAGCATCAATTACGTTTTTAGGCCCCCTCTGTATGATATTAACTGTGCAGGGGTTGCTAACAACCACCGCTATGGCCGCGTTCCTTCACTTTCATTGGTTGCAGGTTGGATACCCGGAACTTGTGTGTTTGATGGAGCGTAGTGTCTTGGGCGTTACCCCAATGTTGGTACTGCCTTCACTGCTGTCCAGCACCACAGCCTTTGTCGGTTCGCGTCACGCCCCCGCGTGGTTCTTGCTGAGCATGTGCGCTATTCATTGCTATTTCTATCGGCCACTGGAGAGTAGTTTTGTCTTGAGGCGTCGTGTGACCCGAGGGGAACAAGCAGACCTTGGTCAGTCACCAAAAAGGCGCGGCAAAGCGGATGACGACGGTAACCGGAGTAGTGGTATTGCTGGTGTTGGGGAGGAGGCTGGGGAAAGTTGGATGCAGATTAACGGAAAACCTGAAGCAGTTGTCTTTACAGTTCTTTTGTTGGTGCTACCGGCCACTCTCTACGTGGCATTCCAGAGGGACCTGTACGAAGCATGGCTGTCGAACATCGTTAACGTTGTTGGCATGGTCTGCGTACAGATTCTGTACCTCTTTTGGAAACCGGAGCGTAGCCTATGGTTCCTCCTGTCCAACAAGCAAAATTCACGTGAGTTCTTTGCGCACGATTCTTTCGGTCTGTGTGTAACTATATACCGGTATAGGAGCTGTATGTACGCTCTTGGTGCGCTGATTTTACCTAATTGGTGTGTTTATCGGCTACTCAACTCACGATACAGGTTTCTGTTCGACGGTGTGGCTCCGCCGATCAATGGTATTCTTCTATCTGTTGCACTGTACGCTGCACTTTTGGCTGCTTATATGACTAAAAAACTACTTGATGCGGATAAGGAGGGACGGAGCGTCCTGACGGACCGTCACATGAAAGAGCGTGTGGTAGCCATTGTGGCGGCGGCGGTATCAGCCGTATTTGTAGGATTCGTTGTGGGGCTCCCGGGACCTCTCATGTTCAACCTCGTTATTTGCCTGTGCAGCTTTAACCTATTTCTCATTGATCGCGGTAACGCAGGGCTTATGTTCATCTTTGCCTTTTTTTCGAGCCTGCTCCTCGCCTGGTGGATGTCTCGGACGTTTTCTTTTGTGATTCTCAGACTGCATGTATTTGGCGAATCAAGAACGATTCCGAGTCCTGCTTTGGCCGGTAACATACTATCGAGCTACTTCGTAGGCTGCATGTCATTCCCCCACGCGTTCACAGGCTTCAAGTTTTTGTATGCATTAACGCTTTTTCTTCAGTCATTAAATGTTGTTGTGGTGGAGCACATTCTCTACTCTCAGAAAGAGGACGGCGTGTATCCCGCTGTTCTCGTGTTATTTACGAGTGTTGTTGGTGTGCTGTTGGTTTCACGGTTGCACAGGAACGGTGTGCTTGGCGCTGCAGGGGCCTCCCTGGTGGCGTCATCGTATATTGCAAAACTCTTTAAATTCTTGGTGGAGGTTACAGGCTCTTACTACGTGGAGGACGCTGAGATGGAATCGTCGGGGCCATTATTTGCTGTCGAGATCACCACAATGTGGTGGGCTGCACTGCTCTGTGGGTTTGTTGCCATGCTTTTTGAACTAGAGAAAGTATCGCAGATGGGCAACAAAACCATCGTCGCTACCGTGGTGTTATTTGCCTTCAGTGCCATGCTAATGGTGGCGTCTACCGTACGGAATTTTCAGCGTGCGACGTACGAGTTTCTCACGAAGAGCCAAATCACCGAAGGGGCGGCCGCTTATGTGTTTGTAGGTATGTCCTGCATCGTTTTTGGCGCTCTGACATACCCTTTCTCAGCACGTCACCTTGGGGTGGGGCCGATAATGCGGCACCTGAATTCTGTTGCACGTGGTGCTTTAGGCTTGGGTATCATTGTTCTCGCCTCGCAAGCTATTCACCTAGAAAGCGCCAAAGATGAGGAAGAATTTGGAACCGAGGAGCTAGGCTATAGCAAGCAGTGCGTGCTTGCCGGCATGTTGCTTGTTGCAGCGGGTCGATATCTACCGATGGCATCCCTACCCATGGCAATTTCCGTCATCTACTGGCTTGTCGCAACCTTTTTCCTGGTGGCTGGTCTTGGAACTTACCTTCTACCGACACCTAGCGTACTGTTGCTCATTTCCTTGGGCGTTTTTGTGTATTTCACATTTGTTACGCTTGACGTCGCACATTACCGAGAGAAGAGGATGCAGTATTTATGGATGTTAAGCACTGTTGCTGTGTGTTTCGCTGTTTTTTCTGTTGCGTTGATGGGCCGCGGCGGCATGGAGGAGAGCGACACCAGTGACGTGTTGTTGATCTGGGAGACGCACGTGGTTGGCCTTCGGCGGTTGTTGTCGGTAGTAAGTGTGACGGGTCTTTTCACAGCTATATTATTGAAATTTCGCCTGGGTGGTGAGGCCCTGTTGCCAGGCGCAGTACCCATAACGTCTGAGCTGATGGAGCATATAGGCGTCGTTGTTAATTATAACGTCATTCTGTCTGTTACCTGCTTGACAGTCCTGAACATGTGGAATCATGACTATGAACCAGGACTGCATGTTGTAACATCGCTTCTACTGCTTCTGCTGGTGAAAGACGACACATTGTTCCTGGAACTGGATCGAGAAAACTACCGCTACTTCCCTCCGCTTGCTTACGCACTGGGTCTGCTTTGGGGGTGTCTTATTCACGATGCGTACAGAGCTGGAGGATCCCGAACTTCCAGCGTTGCTGCCGTGTTGCGGGAGGTGCTATGTGCTCTTCCTTTGGCACCTTCACATATTTCACTGCTGTCGTTGGTGTATGCTTCCAAAAAAGCCGCACGGGTTTCGGTTAGGCCAGCAGTCGCCTTTGTTCTCGTTGGAATTATGACACTTTTATTCTCGTCTCAGAAGGCTGTGCAGTGGATGGCAGTCGTAGGGATATGTGGACACAGCGCGCGTCTTTTAGAGGCCCAACTCATGGGCTTTTTTAGTGATGTGCGATAAATAATGGTTTAATTGGTTGCGCTGTCAGGTGGTTGGTTTTGGTAAACTTGGGTACTTAATTTGCGTCTGCGCGTCGCAGCGGGGATGGGGTCTTGCTTTTCTGAGGGGGAAAGCTTCGGCGAGTATTAAGTTTGTGCAATTTGTTGTGGTGCAAAGTGAAAAGAAAAAACAAAAATGAGATGTATTTCCGCATTGTGGATCACCCATAAAAAACAATGAAGGAAGGAAGGAAAATGTGTTGGAGGAGGCAAATGTGACCGTAAATTGTCGTTGTAAGTGAACGTTGGTCAAGTTCAGGCGGTACTTCAGCTCTTCGAGGGCAAAAGAAAGATGGTGTGAATAAGGGGGTGTGGTCGACACATCTTGTAGTCGCCATAGTGTGAAGAGTTTTTTTTTTTTTTTTGCACGTGTGCGGAAGGCAAGGGGTGCGCGTTTCTGCAGTGTTGCTTGATGGCGGCATTTTACACGGAATACCAAGAATTAACATGTGCTGTATTTCGAGCGGTCGGAAAGGGCCGACGGTCAAAGGTCGTGAGAAGTGGTGTGGTGTCCTGTCTTCCTCATTTTGTTTCGTCGTTTTATTTTTTCTGGGGGGGGGGGCGATGATTTTGAGATTTTCTCCCTTTTCAGATGAAGAAGGAGGAGAACAACATGAAGGGAGGAGGAAGGGAGGTCGGCACAAAAAGGAAGTGAGCGACAGAAACTCCAATGAAAATTGCATCGGGGTTCGAAATTTTGATAGCTCAGGTATTGTTGCGGCAACACGCCGAATCGTCCCCGTGCGTGCGATTTGCGTTGGTGTCTAAGGGCACCAAGTTATACGCACCTGGTGAGTGGTTACCTTTCTTTTTTCTTTTGCAAATTCACTCGTACGACATTTCACTCTTATCTCTTTTTTTTTTTTGGTTCCCCTTATCATTGTCTTACTATCGACTTCTTCATAATACACTAGCCTTGTGGAGAGAAGCCAAATGAGTGCCAATAAACACGGACATTCCGAAAAGAGCTCCACAGAGACAATGGATAGTGACTTGCCTGACTCCCTTCCTTCTTCCTGGAGCGAAGCTTTAAGCGGTTGGGACGGGCCGTGTGACGGGGAGCAGGTACAAAAAAAACAGCGGAGAGAAAACACGACCGCTCATCCTTCAGATGCTGTGCAGACATCTGCAATGGGAGTTTCGTTACTGCTTGGTGCCCCACATGCACCTCCTTCTTCTGCGCCGCCAACAATAGTTGAGCGCAGTGTGCTTTCTTCTAAACGTCTCCAGCCCCTCTCTGCGGTGTGCATTGACGTTGAAACAACTGGCATTGCACCCACGAAAGACGAGATAATTTCTATCGCGGTCGTTGAGTTGCTCTTCGGTGCGGCTGGTCACAACCAGTGGGTGTTGAGCGGCCGTTCATTCCACCGCTTAGTGAAGCCAACTAAAAAGGTTTCTTCTTCTGCTTACAGGGTGCACAAATTGACATCAAAGGTGCTTGAACGCCAACCACCTTTTGCAGCCATCCTTCCAGATTTAGCCGCGTTCTTGTCCGATGTTCGGAGCGGGTCCACATCGACAGCAGCGGGAGATATCCATTACAAAGGTCCTGACGGTACTAATAATGTTGAGTGTGTACCTCTCAGCAGTGGTCGAGCTGCTGCGACCGTCAGCGTAAGCAGACCCTCTTTCCAGGTTGAAGGATGTGCTGCAAAGGTTGGTGGTTTCCTCACGGCGCTCCAATCGTCATGTCGCAACAACAGGACACTTGTATTCCCGCCTGTTATAGCCCATAATGCTGCCTTCGATAGGAACTTCCTGTACCAAAGTGCACTCCGCAATGGTTGGGAAGTGGTATGGGACAAGCAATCACCTCTTACCTGCACGATGTCAATGTTCCGTGCGTTGTATCCGGAATGTCCTACGAATTTAACCAAAGCATGTAGCTTGGCTGGCATTGACGCTGCTGGAAGGGAGGACCGACACGATGCTTTACAAGATGCCCAACTGTGCGGACATTTATTTATTTACTTAACTGAAGCTTGGAAATCTTGCTCCAAAAGGGATCCCGACAATACGGAAACTGTATAGGTTGGGTCGCCTAAAATTTGGATTTAGAGGCACAACAGCAGCAACAACTACGTTTATGCGTTTTTGTGTGTTCTCCTGTGCGGTGGCGTTAAGACACTTTTCATGCAGACGGTGGTTACCGCTCCTGTTCCACCCAACCAAAAACTCTGTTCGTGACTTTTTGATTTTCGTTTACCTTCTTGATCCCTATTCTCAACTCACGACCTCATTATCTCTTAGCGGCGCAAGGGGTATAAATATTAGGAGTTTGCGCGATTAGAGGCAAACTAACAAAAAAAGGGAGAAAAAAGAAGCAGGCACCCTCACTCACTCGCATATCCATAAACATACACAAAGGAAGGTGGAGGCCTATTGTAACTAGCTCAACTCGCCCTCCGGTCACTCTCAGAAAGGGGTGCCGTTCCGGAAAAGACAACAGGAAGAAGAAAGGAGCGAACGGGGTTCGGGATTGACAAAAGACCTTTATTTATTTTTTTTCAAAGTGTAGGACTCCACCGAAGAGCAAAGGAACGAGGAGTGTGCACACTTTCACGGACTGCACGAAAATACAGAAGTACGAGGAGGAGAAGATAAACATCCAAAAGAGGAATAATAGCAGAGAGAAAAAGCAGGAGGGGGAACGGGGAAGTGTGCGGTGGGAAGAGTAAGAACGGAAGAGGAAAGCAATAATAGAGAAGCGAGGGGGTTACGTGTGCAGGAGACAAGTAACTCGGCTTGAGATACTTTTCTCTCGTCATAACATCCCCTCCTTTTTTTTACTCTTTCATATGGCGGAGGTGCGGCGTATAACGACAGCGGCAGTTGATTGGGCTTCTTTTGATGCCGGTAAGGTACTGACGGTATCTACAGGGAGACGGGGGTACAAAAGCGTTGGTAACTCAAGTGGCAGTTGGGTATCCGAGGCTCGAGTTTTTTCTGATACCGGAGTGCTGCTTGCTCAGGCAAAACTGCCGGACGTCCCCGATGGGGGTATCGACGCCTCCACGAATTCGAGTGATGTCTTGGTTTGCTGCGCTACTCACGAGCCGGATAAGGGGCAGAGGACAACCGTCACGTTTGTGTCTGGTCCACAGGTGAAGGTGCATGAATTACCTCGCATGAAGAGGAAGCCGAAGGTGAGACGGCACAGTGTTGTGTGCATCCGGAACGGATTTTGTGATGTGGCCCTTTACATTCTTGGCACAGGCGAGTTGTTCAGCTGTACGCGTGGCCAGGGAGGGTGCCACGTGCAGATTCTATACGATTTTGGTAACACGTGTCCAGTGCGTATCCTTAGTGGGCGTACAACGGCGGAACTGATTGTCCTTTTGGATGACGGTTGTGTTGCTGTTGCCGAACTGTATGAGTCCAGTGACCGTTCTATTCTGTGCCGCATTACTCACTTGCTACGAGTGTCGTCCTCTGCAACCCCGACTCACGCTGCCTTCGCCGGAGGGTCCGCCTTGTGGGTGATATGCGATGATTACTCGCTGTGTGCCTACTGGTTCCCCCCTAACGTGCGCAGTGGGGCAATGATGGCGGTAGATGAGGAGGTGGCTGACTGTTCTGTAACGCCTGTGCGGCTGCTTGACGAGCAGCTGTCGGTACCCGCTGGATCAGAGGACGTGGGAAGAATTTTCCTTGCTGGCGAAAGCCGTGCGTACGGCATTCACCTTGCTGTGCAAACGCCAGTATCAGTGAACTTTAGTTCGTTGTCACTACATAGCTCAGGCGGTCCGGGCACACTGCCTACAGTTGGTGGGTGGTCCCATAGCGTTTTCGTGTGGAGTGGTCACATACATGATTTAGCCTTCAGGCAGCGAGCCTATGAGTTGCTCGTGCAGAACGAGCTGGGAAGCTCTTCGCTGAACATAATATCCCTGCGACAGAATGCCAGTGTGCTTATTTTCGGGGACTTGAATAACAAGCAACTTTGCCATCAGGTGGTTTGCGCTGCGCCTACTCAACTTGCTGGATTGCGCGAAGAGTGTGAGTCGCTAGTTCGGGAGTTGGAGACCGAGGCTGCTGTAGTACGCGATCAACATTCCGTGGAGAGCGCTATTAGGAAGCTACTGGACCTACAACACTGTATGGTTGCCACACTGCACCGCGAACGGGAGCTGAACAGGGACTTGATGTCGTACCAGAGTATTTCCATGCACCTGATTCGGAGGCTTCACATTGTGTATATTCGACTCTCTGTGTATCAGTTTCTTCACACTGTTGGAGCTCAGGAGTGCCTTGATGTACCTCTTCGCGAGGCGCTAGGCTTGGACGGCATACGTCAACAAGTGTGTACGTTACAAACTGAGTTGCGCAAACAATTTCAGCAGGAATTTGACTTACTTGAGCCCGCTTCTTCGATGGAAGCGTTGAAATTATGGGGTTCTGAAGGTTCGGCACCGTCCATGTGCATCGACGCCATTCTTTCACACGTAAACTGTACAGATGGTGCTCCGTTGCGAAGTATCGTCCAACAGGTGGCGTCGCTGAAACCAGAAATAGCTCTTCTCGTGTTGTACTGCACCTTTACGGGACCACATTGTTACCACGACTACGAAAAGAGGTCTGCACGAGTGCAATTTCTCAGTACCTTTTGCCTTCCGGCTTCAGTGGATTCATGGGCCTACTTAGCCTACGCAGCGGATCACTGCATTTGCCCTACCTTGCCTGCACGCGAGATCGGTTCCCCGCCGTTTCTCGACATAATTCCTGGCATTCTTAGCGGCCTCACACACAGTGGAGCATACGAAAGTGTGTTTCACCTAATTGGCAGCACTTTGGCAATCACCACTGTGGGGACACTGCCTTCGTCGGTTGCGGTGAAACTTCTTTACCTGGCCTACAAGCGCGGGAGCACTGCGGTACTGGAAACATTGTTCCGTAGATCTGACGGAACACCATGGCACTGCGTTGCAACGCGCGTGTTGGCGTGGGCGGCGCTGCAAACAGCTGATATTAAAATATTCAGCGGCCTCATCAAGCCCCAGTCGCCGGAGGAAGAAATTGTAGAAACCGTTCTCCGACGCTTCCCCGATCCCGCCGCCGCAGATGTGCTTCGCCTGGATTTTTACATTCTCATGCAGCGATATGCGGATGCTTTGCAGGTATGTGAGCGTATAACGGCCAACTGCTCAGTAGATGCCCAGAAGCTACAGGTCGTCGCTTCGCATCTACGTAGCCTGATGCCAAATGGTAATGTTTCGTACTCACATCGCCCCTCCATGGAGGGGCGATGTGACGAAATGCTTTCAGCTGTTGGGGGACAGGCAGGTTCTGTTGTACTGAGTACAAAAGCTGCTTTCGCCCCGCCCCACACAGCTGCATTGAGCATCTGTCCTCTTCAAAACGAGGAGCAGCAGTTAGAAGAGGATGTCGCCCGTGCCGCTTCGCGAATCTCTGCATTACGACACGAGGGAAGGCCCCTTGATATCATAGTCTTCGGCAACTCGCAGAGCCGAAGCAGCACCAATGCTGTCCCAGCGTCTTCCGTGTCAGTTGCGGAGACTCAAGAGACGAACGTGGTTTCACATGGGCAGGAGCGAGCACCCGAGTGTTTAAGCCCAGTTTCGGGCGCGCAATTGGGGAATGACAGCATCAGCACGTTGGATGGTTCGTTGCTCACACAGGCACCCGCTACCAGTGGTTCTGCGGCAGTGGCAGAAACCGTGACGTTTTCCGTCGGTTCAGCAACGCAGCGCGAGCAGCTGTACTGTGAGGCAATTTTGAAACGTAGCAAGAAGCCGTGCGGGCGTGTGAGACCATGTGAGTATCATGATAGGGTGAGGAAATGATGCCGGTTTGGTCTGACATCACTGGGTTTGTGGCGGTAGAGAGAGGAGTTAATAGAAAAACAGCTGACCATAAGAGTGTGTGAGTGGGAATGCCGAAGGTGCTGTGCGGGAGGTGGTGGACAAGACAGGAAATAAACGGATATGAGAGATTTGAATCAAGTGGGGAAGTGACTTCGGCGGATGAACCGGATGAACATGGGGAGGGATTCTCAAAAAGTGAGCCGGTTGTACCGTATAAGCTGTGCTGAAGCATCAGGCTCTCAGTACCTCAACGAACCACCGGCATTCGCCTATTAGCAGGCAAGCGGGAACCTTTTCTGCGTCTTCACGTGTGCTGACTTACGAAGTACGTAAATTTTCTTTTTTGTTCTCTCTTCCTTCATTGCTTTTTGATTTCTGACATCCATTTAGTGACTAGGCCTCTGTTCGCTGGGGCGTGTTTTATTCTGCCCTACTTGTTGTAGTTTACCCGGTGTCGCCGCGGCATCGCATGCGGTGGACTGAGAGTCGTTCATGTCCCAACGTTACGCCGCGGTGGCCTACTACCCAGGTGATGACGTACAGCCTGATGGCAACGTGTTCACCACTGTCCCATTCTTGCGTGACTTCAGATTATCAGACCCTCAAGTCATCTATCGCCCACCCGACGATTTGACCCCACTCATTGATGATATTGTGTCGGGGAACCGCACTTCCCTGCTGCATGGCACGTTGCCCACGATCACTTTGGCTATAGAGGTGGCTCCATGTGCGGACCACTTTCACAGATGTGTGTCATCATCGAACCCCTTTTGTGCATTTCTGTGCGCGCCGGAGCGTGAAGGTTTGGATGCCATCGCTGAGGAGTTGCAGCGGGGCCGGCATGTGACGGCAGATGAGGAATATTGGAGTGAGGAGTACTGGCGTGCATTGCAGGCCGAGGACGACGGGGTGTCCGAGTCGTCCTCTTCACATACTGCGGTGCAGAAGACATCAATTTGGCTCGACCTGTCGTACCCAAGTGATGAGTCGTCGCCAAAGAAGTTTACTGCAGATGACTCATTCTCTCCCGCTCTTAGAAGGGGGAGCCGCCGGGCAACGCTGCGACATAAGGGAAGGATTTCGGGTGAGAAACACCACAGGGACGAGCGGATGGGGGCCCCAAATACCAGGCAACTCTCACAAAATCATAGGCGGGAGGGAATCGACAGTGTAGTTTCTGTTACAAGGAATAGTAAAGTTAGACTAAGATATGCATCAACTGCCGGCTCGCAGAGGGAGCAGGAGGTGCGCGCGGGGCAGGTACGGAGTCTTGTGGGTTTAGGAGATCATAGTCACAACCAACAACGGCAGCAGTCGCATCGGGAGAGGTTTCAGCATAAGGACGCGTCTGTGGAAGGTGATAGACGTAGGGTGTCGCAGGCCCGTGGAAAGGTGACGAGAGCCCCGGTGTCTCCAATGTCTAAAAAATGTACTGCTGTTTATACTAGTCAGGTGGGGTGTGCTCCGTGTAATGGCTCAAGCACCACGGTGAAACACGAAGCGCACAACGGCGTGAGCGACAAGAAGAGGATGTTAACCCCTGTCGCGCAGTCCCCAATGGGGGCGGAAGGGCGGTGCAAGGGTTCGGGTGAAAGTAAACTGATAGATAGAGCACCTGTGACAGATTTTGTGCAGAAACCCGATCCCAAACCTACAACACTGCAGGCGCGTGGGAGCCGAAGCGCGGTTGAGGTATCAGGAAGTGGCGCCCACCAGACACTATGCAGCTCCGGTTGTCTCATTGATAATGCGTCTGAGGGCGGTGTACTAGTGATACCTGTTGTGGTGAATTCAACGATAGCAGAGCCGACTGCTGTTTGTTGTTTTTCTGAACCATTTCAAGTGACAGAAGAAGGACCTCAAACACGCGCATCAGACGCTAAGAAGGCAAGACCCAGCTGCAATTTTGCTTCCCCCGGTGGAGGATTCAACCCGCGGACCAGGGAACCGCACACGAATAAATGCGCAGCGTCTAAATGCTGTTCGGTGATGTGAACCATGTTTCTAATTCTTATATTAGTAGTCATAAACGTATACAGTAGAAGTGAGAGCACGATAGGGTATGTATCATATATTCCCCTTCCTTTCCGTGTCGTCTAATCTGCATCACATGTAAACGGCAATGATGGGTTGTGCAGAATTTGCCTGTTGGTAGACAAAGGAGGGGGAGGAAGGAAAGAGGGCCCTTATGTACCTAAGGAGAGTTTATGGTATGCCGCAAATGATTGTTTGCTTTCTTGTCTTTTTGGTTTTCGACCTTTTTTTTTTTTCCAATATTTCCAGTATTTACTTGTTACCACTCCTTTGCCATAACGTTGTCTTTACACGCGCTGGCGCGAAAGGGAGTGTGTGTGGGGTTTAAACATTTCATCAGCGGAAGCCTCGTCGGTTGTGTGTTTTTGGTGTGTGCCTTCTCAACACGCTAGAGGGGGGATGGCCGATTTTATTGTTTTATTAATTTTACTACCTCTCTCTACCTTGAGTCACTTTGTTGTTTTGCGCGTTGGTGCTCTGTACGAGAGCCTTTCTATGCTTTGTTTCCTTCGCTTTCCTTTCTTCCATTCCTTATCGGCTGCTCCGCCTGCGGGTACAATTTGTGCAGGTACTTTCGCTAGTCCCGCTTGGGGTTCTTGGATTCCAAGCTTCCGGTTCTTTCCCATTTGAATCTGTTGTGCGTCACGAGAGCCCGTCCAAATATATGTAGTTGGAAAAGTAACGAAAGGAAAGAAGAAAAAAGAGTATAACTGGAGGGGAAGAGGTGTGTGTGGGGGAGGGGGAATGTTGGGTCCGAGGTGTATGGTGTGCAAAAGTTGCTTACGCCTTAATTTTTATTCTAATGTTGTTACTTATTTTCGCGCACCCCTACGCTTCATTCCAGTTAGTGTGCATACGTGGGGTCGGGAAATCTTTGGTATGACTCCGCTGAATATGTGTTTGTTGAGTTCTCCCTTTACATGTTCCATTTCCTGCTTTTATTCCGCACTATTTCTCCCTCTTCCACTCTTTTTTTTGTAACTTGTCAATTTGATCAGTGCCATAGTTTGGTGTTTCGCGCTTCGTTATTCGTGCTGTGGGCGTAGAGACATTTTGGGATGCTTAGCTGTTCATTTATTGCCCCTTTTCTCTCTGTGTGTGTTCCCCTTTTTGGAGTGCCACATTTGTATGGCCAGGGTGAAGGCTGCTGTGGCATTGGCTTTGCTCGACTTACTGCGGCTTGACTCGCTTGCCTTTGGTTTACCCGGTGGCGTCATGCAAAGAAACGGAGGGGGTGGGAGAACATCTAATACTTTAGAAAAATTCCTTTCCATCGACCCTTATGCATATATGTGTGTAGATAGTAGAGGAGCGGGTTCTTTTTTTTTTTTTTTCGTAATTATCGTCGTGGCTGCTCAAGTTGTGTGTGGTTGTAGTTGTTACGGCGTCAGAAATGATTAAGATGAAGCGGTGCTGTGGGACGAAGTTGCGACTATAATGACAGACGTCACGGCGGGCGGCTCCAGTGGAAGTGGTCCGTTATTCTGGTAACGTTTCTCGCATGGGTGGATATCACCACGTCCTCAACGACCGTTCTCTCCGATCCTTTTCCACTTTTTCGTTTTCGCCTCAACCGTAGTCTATATTTTCCCCTCTTTATATTTCTCTCCATTTTTTCTTTTCCTATTTCGTTTTTTTCCTTTCTGTTGTACAGTGCAAGTTTAGTGGGTGGGGGAATCGTGGGAACGTTAGAGTAAGTGCTTGGGCGACATTGTGTACGGTCTCTCAGTGCCGGTGTACTGATCTACAATGGAGGCTCTCCTTCGGTCACTTGATTCGCTGTTGGCACTGGTTTCCCGTGGTGATGGTGGGAGTTTTGTTATTGATCCTGAGTTTAAGCAGGCGCTTAAGCAAGCCCAGTCATCTGTCGGCAGGTGGCGCGGTGGTGCTTGGAAAAGCGAGCGAATACGATTTGTGACCGATTCGGTTATGTCTTCCGTTTTGGGTGCCCTCTATATCAAGAAGACGCGCGTAACGGAGGCTGCACTCCCACTATTACAACGGATGATCCACAATAATTGCATTCAGTATACGACATCCATCGTGCTATATCGGGCCAATGGTAGCAACAGCGTACTTTCGTGCGGGGCCGCGGTGTTCGAGGCGTTGGGGGATGTGCTTGCACGCATCACAGATGCGGGATTACAGCTGACCAGCGTAGAGATTTTGCATGATCTCGTGAGTGATGACAGTTTCCCTTCGTTCACCGGTAAGTGTGTTACCCGGTGCATCCAAACGTGTTGTCGCGTCGCCCTGTTGGGCGCGAGTGAAGGGGCTCGGGGGATTAGCCGCGACCTGCTACCGTTATGTGTTCTTCGCGTGACTCGAACTTTCCTGGAATCTGCACCTACAGATTCTCGTTCATGCACCTTTACGTCTCTAACGCCGTTGGACGACTACGTTCATGATGTGGAGCCTGATTCGAAGCACCTCCCCATCAGTGTGGAGAACAACACGGATCCCTTTGTCGAAGCTTCATTGGGTGAAACGACAGGGGACGAAAGGGCAGCGCAGTCACTGAGCCATAATTCAGAGTGTGAGTTATTCGCTGAGACCACGTTTTCCTCCTTTGACTACTTTCGAAGCACTTTGAATGGGCAGATAATTGGAAGCGCCTTATCTTCTATGAAAATGGGCCGGTTCCCTGACGCAATGAAGGATTTACTGTTACTGATAAAGCATACCTGTAGTCTTGGGGCTCGCACAGTAAGCGGATCAGGTTCAACTGGTGAGGGAGGTCCCGAAGCACGAGCGCGGCAGCTTGCACTTGATATGCTTGAGGCGGTATTTCAGGCTCTCCCAATGGCAAACTGTTGTGTAGAGCACCACTGCGCGACATGGTTGTCTCTAGTGATTACGGCAACAAAGTACGACCTTACAAGGTGTCTTGCACGGAATCTGACCGCAGTGGCCCCAGCTTCTTTCTTCGCCTCTGCGGTGCGTATAATCTCATTGCTACTCCAAAAATGTCATTATCACCTTGCTCGAGAGCTGCACACAGTTCTTGCTGTAATGCTGTTTCCGTTAGCTTTGTCGCGTTACTCAAGTTTTTCTCAAAAACACGCAGTTGTGGACATGGTGCGGGAGCTTCTCAGTGTTCCTCATCTGTGTGTTTCGCTTTTCATTAACTATGACTGTAATCCAACATTTGACGCCGGTGGTAAGTACGGTGGGATGCTGGAGCTCATGGTAAATTTCGTGGCCGAGATGACCTTCACGCATCTTATTGAACCGGACTGGCTTTCTGACGACCAACAACAACTCCTGCGCAGTGGTTGTGCGAGTGCCATACACAACTTAGTTCACTCGTTGCAGCGCTGGATCGCGGAAGATCCTGATGACTATTCCCACCAGCAAACACGTGAGGTTGTGGGACAGGTGCTTTCCAGGCTTCCCGGTGACACGGTATCAGATAACCGTTGGTATGATGTGTACCGCAACTACTCGGAGAGGGACGTGAAGGATGGACATCGGGTCTCGGAAAGGGTGACAGGCAACAATATGCCCGTTTCCCCCATAGTGACTGATGAATCCCTCTTCGAACAGCAGGGAGTTGAAAGACGCTGGAGTGTTGGTTACCACTGGAAGCACATACATTACCTGCTGCATAGCAAGCGCACAGCACAGCTAGCTGTAGGCCTAATCAACAAAGGTCAGTGGCGGCAGGCGATGAGCTTCTTGAAGGAGCGAGATTATATTCCGGCAGAGGGTGAAGAAGGCTGGAGTGCCTTTGCACTGTTTCTCAAAACGTACGAGGGTGTTGAGCGGGGAGCTTTATGTGGAATATTCGAGCGCGTGCTAAAGGACAAGGACTGCGACCGCATTCTAAGGGAATACTTGCAACATTTTTCATATAGAAATGTGCCTATCGACATTGCGCTGAGGGACACTACGTGCGAGTTTATGTCTTGGGATCGTCCCACTTTCGAGGCGCAAGTGTGGGTAGTAATCCAACAGCGCTTTGGTGAAGTATACGCGGCACAAAACCCCCGCAGTATTTCGCCTGATGATGCTAACGCTATGGCTGGAGTGCTTCTGTTTCTTCATACAAGCCTTCACAATGCGAACGTGAGATCTTCCCGGATGACGATGAAGGATTTTGTTAGGAATGGCAACGAATGTGTCGCAGTACCGTTTCCCGAGGATGTTATGTGTGAGATGTACACGCGTGTGGCTAGAAGTAAGTGGGAGCTGGATAGGTTCCAACGGACACCCCGACAGGCTGAAATGGAGTTTTCTTCACCTGGACTCGCCCGTATGCTTGATATATGCAATCAGCAGAGGCAACAGCATGTTTTATCTTCTGAGCAGCTAGCGCCCGCAGATGCTGTGGGTGAAACTGTGGACGCAGCGGGACTGTCTCATTCGGGGAGTGGTACGCGAGACGCCTCACTGGAAAACTTTGTTGGATCAAGTGGACACAGCGATTCATCCCTGCTTGATGCATCTATGTTACCCTACACGGAGGAGTTGGAGACAATTAAATCTCGTGAGCCTTATCACCAACGGTATGCTGAGTTGGCACTTCAGTGCCTGCAGCGCCTCGAGCGTGAGCACCGCGTACTCTGTGGCGACCGCGGTGGTGTGCAGCCCTATGCTATTCCACATTACGCCCAGCATGTACGACCCATGCTGCTGAGCTTATACCCACAAATCGCGGCTACTATATACAAAGGTCTACGTGTCCTTGAGGTTCAGCCGATACTTCGGCTGCTTCACGACACGTATAGCATGCTGGATGACCTGGTTGCTGCCTTTGCGGTGAATCTCACCGGAATGCATGTGGCTGTAGAAAAAAGAATTCAGTACTACATGCTGAGGGGAGGTACTCGTCACCTCCCACCTCCCACAAGGGCGACATTTGCCCTGCCGCTCATGAATCTTGTGTGATGGTTGATAAATGGCAGATATTTGTGTAGGTTAGCTTTGTGGTTACTGGAGAGGCACAATCAACTTGGGGTATCACCCTCAACCTTCAGTTGCTTGTCGACATAAGTGTTTGGGTGTTCATGCGGCAAGAAATGATAAGGTATTCTTGCACTGTTCCCTGTCTGTTGTGGCGCCATGTTTTTCTTAAAACTCTCGTTGCAACATCTGTTATTAGTATTGAGGGAAACACCGCTGTGCACTACTATGTGTGGAGGCTAAATTGTTAAGAAAAGCTGTGCACGACGAAGAGTATGCAAGAGGAGCAATCCGAAAGAATGCTACAAATATGTGGAAGGGAGGAGCATAAAGCAGTGTTCGAACGTCACCGCGGAGGAAATGTTTTTGTGTTTTTTTCTGTTTGACTTCCCAATCCACATTTGTGCATCGGCGCCCGCTGCACGTTGTTAACGCAACCGTTCGCCGCTCGACTCCTTTGCCTTCTGAAGCCTTTTTGTACGGTTTTTTTCTTCCATTCCCTTTCTACCCTTGCTTGCACACGGCTGCTATGCGTATTGGCATCCTCTGTGAAGGTCAGCGCCATTGTTATTATCATTGTTATTGATATTATTATTTTCATCTTACGCTGTGACTGTGTTTTACCCGTTTTTTTAAAGGACCGCTGCTGATCTCCTTCTTCACATTTCACATATTAGCTACCCGTAACGTTGATGAAGTGCATGATAGAAGGTGGGATAGCAAAGGCAGCGTGTGGTTTGGCATGAGTGGCCATGTTAAAAGCCCATCACCGTCCCTTTCAGCGCCAGGAAAGATGGTAAGGAAGAAATGCTTTTAATCAACTACCCGGGTCGTAGTCGCACCGTTTCCCAAGTTGAAGCATTCGGGGGGAAAAAGAACCACCAGTATTGTTTGGGTGGGACTGCAAGGAAGACGTGATTTAATGCTTCGGCGGCTGCATGAATGCACAGCCCTCTGGCGTGTTGGTTAACTTTACCTATACCAATGGAGGTTTCCAATACATTCGAAACCCTCAACAGCAAAACGGTGGAGTGAGTACAACAAAGGCGTCGTTATTTTATTTTCCACTACAGTGCGTGTTTGACTTCAGTGATGGGCCCGTCGTACCCTTCAACCGCGGAGTTTGTTTGTCTGCTCACCCGCCTGGTCCTTCAGCCATAAGCTCAGCTTGTGCTCCGTGGAGGTGGTAAGTCCATCTATGAGAGAAAGGCGCTCCATAGTAAAAAGGGGGGAATTCTTTTTTCTTCGGGAAAATAGGATTTTCGTTATAAATTTACAAAGTTGCTGATCATCGATATCGTTCTTACAACACATATATATTTTTTCTATCAACTGTGGGAAGCAAAATACCCTTTTCCAAATATGTCTTTATTACGTAAAGTGTAGGTATCTTGTTTCATTATCTTTCCTATTTCTCCCTTCAATATACCGACTTATCTCGTCTATGTTTGAGCACGTACTGATCTATCATTTCCCTTCATTGTCTTCACTTTGTTGTTTCTTCTGTTTACTCCTGCGCACCGACAGTAAAGGCTAATAATCTACTTGAAGGTAGTAACTTACTAGCGAAACGAGAAGTGCGAGTAACATAATAACACAAGGGTGCTTTCTTTCGTGAGTTGTACAACGATTGGTATAAGACAGGCGATATCCAATAAGTTACCCATTTATTGACGTTGCCATCGCGCACATTAAGGTATGTCTGACAAAGGTAAGTCTGCCACTGATGTCGAGAACACCACTTCGCCCGTAACCCAACAGACTTTTCCTGCGGAACATCCAGGAGTAAGCAAAGTCAGTGAACCTGTTTATGCGGATGATAAGAACAAGGGGGTTGACGCTCGTGGCGATGCACCGCCATCCGTGTGGCAATCATTTAGTGCAAAGATGAAGCATATTGCAGGTACTGTTGTTCCATATGGTGGACTTGCGTCAAGTGTTTTTAATCTTTGTTCAGTGTGCATTGGTGCCGGTTTTCTTGGACTTCCTGCCGCGGCAAACCGCAGTGGGCTTGTGATGGCAATGTTGTATTTGGTCATCATGGCCTTAATGACAGTTTTTTCCCTGCATATTCTGTCACTTGTGATGGAGAAGACCGGTCTTCGCACGTTTGAGCACACCGCAAGAGGGGTTATGGGTGGACGATTTGTATACTTCGTCATTGCAATTCGTTTGCTGAACTCGTTCGGTACAAGTACCTCCTATATTATTACTATCGGTCATGTTTTAAGACCCATCATAGAGAACTCATGCGGTGCTCCCGAGTTCCTGAGGACTCCGGGTGGGATTCGTCTCCTGACTGCACTCACCTGGATGGTTTTCATGTTGCCACTCATTTTGCCGAAGAGGGTTAACTCGCTCCGCTATGTTTCCGGTTTCGCAATTATTTTTGTCCTGTATTTTGCACTTACAATTGTGATTCATGGAGCTCAAAGCGGACTCCCGAAGTTAACGAGTGATGAAGAAGATGGCGTGAAGTTGTTCAACAGTGGAAACTCTGCTATTGCGTCCGTTGGTGTATTTATGTTTGCATATGTTTGCCAGATCAATATTTATGAAGTTTACTGGGAGATGAAGAAGCGCAGCTGTGCCAGGTTCACATTGTACGCTGCCATATCCATGGCGTTTTGCGGCACTTTTTACGGCTTTGTTGCCTTTTTCGGCTATGGTGAGTTTGGCGGCACTGTGACCAACTCAATTCTTCTCATGTACAATCCCATCACGGAGGTCATGATGCTGATAGGCTCTATAGGTGTGGTCGTTAAGATATGTATTAGTTACGCCCTTCAAACAATGGCGATCCGCAATTCAATATATCATGTTCTGGGTTGGGAATTAGAGACGCTGCCTTATTGGAAGCACTTTTCCTTCGTGATTCCCCTTTCCCTCACCGTGTTGCTGGCTGGCCTCTTCATTCCTAACATTAACACTGTGTTTGGTATTGTGGGTGCTATTTGTGGCGGGTTCCTGAGCGCTATATTCCCATCGCTATTCTACATGTATTCTGGCAAATGGACTCGACGGAATGTGGGCAACTTCCACTTTTTTGGAACCTACGCACTGTTCATTCTTGGTGTAGTGGGTCTCGTGTTCGGCACAGTCACTGTTGTAACAAACACCATCATGTCGTTCATTCACGGTGGTGGTGGGGCTGCTGCTATTAAGCCCCCGCCTGTTTGCTGAGTGCTCAAACAGTCGCGACGTCACTTATGGCGTCGATTTCTATGTGTACCAACCTTTGACGTTGGGTAAGATTTCTTTTCTCTTCCCTGTTTAACCTTAAACAAGACGTGTTAACTCCGTAAAGTGAACTACGCAGCCGTAAGGTACCTTAACCTTCCTTTCTTATTAAATATTTTATATTATCTAATACAACCAAACGAAAAGTTATACATATATGCAAAAGAAAGAAAAAAAAACGTAACCACTGGCCTTGTTACACCTACTGCTACCAGTGTATTGAATTTTAAGGTTCTTTGTATTTGTGTTTCGTTTCCAATAGGTTAGTGGAGCCAAAACGAAAACGTCAAATTATTTTTATTTTTATTTTGTACTATTAATGCAAGTTGCCACCACGATGCCCCCTCTTGCCCATGCTTTACCAATCGGTCCGGCTTCGTTTGTATTTTTTTCTTTTTTTACCGATGGCGCAATACCACACGTTTGAATGGATTGATGCACAGCAAAATTCAGATATTTTTGTTTCACCGGTAAAAAGGAGCCTGCGCTCCGCATTTTTAAAAAGTGAATATTTGTCTTTTATTTTTTTTTTTCGACTTTCTATGCGTGCAACCCCTTTTTTGTTTTTGTTGTGCGCATTCAACCCTTGACAAATAGTTTGTGTGCTCTTCGCACTGCGGTTAGTGACAATGTTTGTGTTTCTGGTAGATTTTTTTAAATATATATATTTTTTCTATCAACTGTGGGAAGCAAAATACCCTTTTCCAAATATGTCTTTATTACGTAAAGTGTAGGTATCTTGTTTCATTATCTTTCCTATTTCTCCCTTCAATATACCGACTTATCTCGTCTATGTTTGAGCACGTACTGATCTATCATTTCCCTTCATTGTCTTCACTTTGTTGTTTCTTCTGTTTACTCCTGCGCACCGACAGTAAAGGCTAATAATCTACTTGAAGGTAGTAACTTACTAGCGAAACGAGAAGTGCGAGTAACATAATAACACAAGGGTGCTTTCTTTCGTGAGTTGTACAACGATTGGTATAAGACAGGCGATATCCAATAAGTTACCCATTTATTGACGTTGCCATCGCGCACATTAAGGTATGTCTGACAAAGGTAAGTCTGCCACTGATGTCGAGAACACCACTTCACCCGTAACCCAACAGACTTTTCCTGCGGAACCTTCAGGAATAGTTGATGCGAGTGAACCTATTCACACGGATGATAAGAACAAGGGGGTTGACGCTCGTGGCGATGCACCGCCATCCGTGTGGCAATCATTTAGTGCAAAGATGAAGCATATTGCAGGTACTGTTGTTCCATATGGTGGATTAGTGTCAAGTGTTTTTAATCTTTGTTCAGTGTGCATTGGTGCCGGTATCCTTGGACTTCCTGCCGCGGCAAACCGCAGTGGGCTTGTGATGGCAATGTTGTATTTGGTGGTTATTGGTGGGTTGGGTGTTTTTTCCCTGCATATTCTGTCACTTGTGATGGAGAAGACCGGTCTTCGCACGTTTGAGCACACCGCAAGAGGGGTTATGGGGCGAAGGTTTGAGTATTTTGTTGTTGTTATTCGATGGATCAACTCGTTCGGCGCGACGGTTTCCTATGTGATTAGCGTCGGCCATGTGTTGAATCCCATCATAGAGAAATCATGCGGTGCTCCCGAGTTCCTGAGGACTCCGGGTGGGATTCGTCTCCTGACTGCACTCACCTGGATGGTTTTCATGTTGCCACTCGTTTTACCGAAGAGGGTTAACTCGCTCCGCTATGTTTCCGGTTTCGCAATTATTTTTGTCCTGTACTTCGTCTTCGCAATTGTGATTCATGGAGCTCAAAGCGGACTCCCGAAGTTAACGAGTGATGAAGAAGATGGCGTGAAGTTGTTCAACACTGGAAACTCTGCTATTGCGTCCGTTGGTGTATTTATGTTTGCATATGTTTGCCAGATCAATTGCTATGAAGTTTACTGGGAGATGAAGAAGCGCAGCTGTGCCAGGTTCACAGTGTACGCTGCCATATCCATGGCGTTTTGCGGTATTCTGTACGCACTCACTATTTTGTTTGCGTATGGTGAGTTTGGTGGTGCTATCGACAACTCAATTCTTCTCATGTACAATCCCATCACGGAGGTGATGATGATGATAGGTTTCATTGGCATGGTGGTCAAACTTTGTGTTGCTTACGCCCTTCAAACAATGGCGTTGCGGAACACAATATATCATGTTCTGGGTTGGGAATTAGAGACGCTGCCTTATTGGAAGCACTTTTCCTTCGTGATTCCCCTTTCCCTCGTTGTGTTGCTGGCTGGCCTCTTCATTCCTAACATTAACACTGTGTTTGGTATTGTGGGTGCTATTTGTGGCGGGTTCCTGAGCGCTATATTCCCATCGCTATTCTACATGTATTCTGGCAAATGGACTCGACGGAATGTGGGCAACTTCCACTTTTTTGGAACTTACTTTCTTTTATGTGCTGGCGTCGTGGGTCTCGTCTTCGGTACAGTCTCCGTCGTGTCGGAAAACATTTTGGCACTTATCGCCAACAATGTGGAAGTTGTTCGTGTGAGGGCGCCGGAAACTCAGTGCTGAGTGCGCAAACAGTTACGACGCCATAAGTGACATGAGTTTCCTTGTGTACCAACCTTCAACGGCACTTATGCTTCTTCTTCTTTTTCTTTCACATTCTCCTTTTAAAAAAATTTTTCCTACCCGTATCTTTCGAAGCTGCTTTGTGAGTTGACCCCTGAGAATGATTACATCCTTCCCGTTGCTCCGCCGTTGTTTTTGTTCGACGCTGTAGTTTCCGTTTTTTATTCGTTTTATTATTATTATTATTGTGGTGGTGTTATTATTATTATTTTTTTTTTCGAGTGCGCACTTTTCTATTCTTCTTTTCCATCGCCACCACGTGTTGTTGTCAGTTTTCTTGTTTTGTTTTTTTCCCCCCTCTTTTCGCTTCAATCCGCTCCACAAACAGTTGCATGATGCATTCATAGTAATTCTTGCCGTTTATGTATGTGTATGTATGTGTGCGCGTGTGTGTAGCTGAGGCAGGGGAAAAATAAGAATCACGCGGTTATATTCTTACTATTCCCTTACCGGTTTTTGTTTTTTTTTCTTTTGCTGTTATAGAGATTGGCGAACTCGTGCAAATATATTTATATGAGTTCTTGTGTGTATGTAAATATGCGTCGAAGTATGTGCCGCTTACATAGTAGTCGAATAGCTTTCTTTCCTCCTCCTCCTCCGCTCCTCTCCATGGGTTTCTGATTCTTTTTTTTCTTTTGTTGTTCCTGAACATTTTTTTTTGTTTCACGTTTTTTTCACTTATGTTGTTGTTTTATTTATGCCCACGCAAGAGGGACGTACTGTAAGGAATGCTTGAGTTGGTGAATGCATGCACTTTCTCATAATAAATGTTGTATTAGGTCACATATTTATATACATTTATATACATATTTTTGTATGTGCGTGTGTATGTGGTGCGTATTTCATTACGCACCGTACCCAAAACTAATGTTAGAAATAATAATGATGTTTGTTTTTGTTTTTTTTGTTCTGTTCTTTTCTGCTTTGCTTTTTTGCTTTTTTGTTTGTTTCCGTTTCGGTAAGCGCTTTCTTAATTGTTTGTTCTTAACAGTGGCTGGGAATATATATTTATATATTTATGTATTTATATGTGTCTTTGCTCACTGGAGGGAAGAAAAAAGAGTTGGAAGATTAAAAGTGTGAAGTTTACGCTTTTCTTAACACCTCTTATTTCTCACCAACCTTCATTGTGAGTTTATTGACTCTTTTGCAAGAGTGCTGCGGCTCTGCGCCCATTCGTCTGCACTTTTTTTTTTAATTGTTGTTGATGTTGTCGTCGTTCATTGTGTTCAACTGTCTTTGCGTCAACACAAATGGTAGAAAAAAAAAAAGGAAAATGAAGCAAAACATATTTTAATAATAAAGTGAAATAATGCAAGGGGGGGGGAAAAAAAATACGGCTAGTGTACATCGGGTAGAGAATTATTAATATTAGCGTCATAAAATTAATGAAATAAACAAAACGCGTTTAAGTAACGGGGAGAGCTGAAGGGGAGAAACAAAAAAAAAAGAAGGAAAAAAAAAAGAATACAGCAGAGTTGGAGGATATATAATGGACGGAGGGATGGAATGGCGCCAGTGAAGATGATTGTGACGGTAATACTCCGCATGCACATATTTACACTCGCATAAATATTCATATAAATGTGAGGATCATTAAGGGTCAGATGCACAAATAACAATAATAATTAGTAATAAGCATATAATTAGTGATCTTTAAAATAGAGGGAAAATGATTTTTTTTTCTTTTGTTGAAGGAAAAAAAAAAAGAAGTGCATATTGGGGGCAGTACGTCTGTTTGGTTGGGCCACTTGAAGGAGAAAGTAAGAAGGTGTGACGTGTCGAATGATGAATGGAGTAAATGTCGAAAAAAAAAAGGGAGAGAGGGAGAGTTGAAGTGCGTCATCAAAAGAAAGAAGGAAAGGAAAGGAAAGAAAAGGAAACAGGAGAAAAGTAAAGAGGAGGGAGGGGCTTTGGGGTCGGGGAGGAGGGAATGAAAGGAAAAGAAAAAGGGGTAAATTATTCAAAAAAAAAAAGAAAAGAAAAGAAAAGAAGTGACGGTGGTCGATAAATGCAGCGGCCGAAGTCTCTTCAGCTCGTTTTCGTAACAGAATTCGCATCTTTGTGATTTGCTGCAAATTTCTTTTGCCCATCCAAATTTTCGTGCATGTTTGTCTGTGTGTAAAAAAGCGCTGCTTCACAGTGGAACAGAAAAAACGAAGCAGGTGGCTTGAACGGAGCGTAACTGATCGGAAAGCAATTTGGAGGGAAGGAAAAATGAAACGCAACGGAACTTTTGGCGATTAAACTGCATTAGAGGATGTCTTTTCATTTTTAATTATCCAGTTGTTATTTCTGTCATATTTCTTTTTTTTTTAATTTTCGCGACGGTGAAGGAAAATATATGTTAACAGCAAGCGTTTACAGTGCTCAGCCGTGAAGAGGAGAATTCTTTTTCTTTTACTTTTGATTAGTGCATGATGTGATAAGATTCAACCTGTAAAGCGGAGGTGCAAAACGATTTTGACCCACCAGACATCTTCGATACTTACAGTTCTCCGGTGGCATAGGGCAACATCGCCTTTGTTTCTTCGTTTCGTTGTTGTTTTCTTTTTTTTTTTCCTTAAAAGAGAGAAACTGATCCTTCCTCTGTTGTCATTGTTGATGTACATGGTTGAGCTCTCGGTGCTCATTATGACGTGGTGCAGTGTCGTGGTTGCCGTGTGCACCTGGTGGATAAACTTCACTCGTATACGTTTTTTCTCTCCTCTCCTCTTCTTTTTTTTGTCGGTTCGTTTTCTCCTTAAAATGGGCAGTGGCGTTTACTGCGCGTAAACTGTGAACTAGAATAAAACCGGGCGCTGAACTCTGGCGTGTTTCCTTCCGGCTTCGTGCAGTTTGACAGGTAGCTTCTTTTTTTTTTTTCACACTCGTCCCAGGGAATCATGAGCCGGCCTGATAAGAGACGGCATCGCGACTGTGTCGTTGGCACAACTAAGGACGAGTCCGTGAGGCTTTACGCATTTGCAAATACCAGGCCGGGATATCAAGTGGTGTTTTCCCCTGAGCAGCCACTTATCGTTTTGAAAACCCGCAAGTCTGCTGACAAACCACGACAACATCCATGTATGCAATGGTCTCCGCTTGCCTCACTGCTCTTTGTCCAGCTGCCAAACACAACACACGCCATGTACGTTGCGGACACTACGGGACTTCCGGATTCGATGGAGCGTGAGGAGCAGGTTTCACCAACAGTGGGTCCCATAGTGAAGCGACTCGCCAACGTCGTTGCGAAGCTCAACCCCCACAACGGAACCATGGTTGCCGCTGGCGTGTCAGGCGTGCTCGCCTTTAAGTATATTTTTATGGGCGAAAAGACACTGGGACACACAGATCGGCTTGTACAGCGCCTGCTTCTCGTTTGCCCACCATCTATACACCCGTTTCTGGCGTTGTTCCGAGTGATGGGAAAGCGAGTCCCTGAACGTGGTTATCCAAAGCCAGCGATCGTCGTCGTACTTTCCGATGTATCCGCTGTAAATGGTTGGAATGAGTTTCTGAAAGATTTTGCCGCCACATCTGCCCTCGAATCGTGGTCAGTCTCGAGCAACGTCGAACCATCACTTTTTGCTGCTATACTGAGGGAAGCGGGTATCAGTGCTGATGGGACGAAGGTGGCTCTTGAGACCCGGCACAGTGCCCCACGTGTTTATCGCATTGACTTTGTTCTGAGCGCCGTTACGAAACGAACAGAGCAGCAGGTGACACTCAGTCCTCTGTCATCTTCAGGTTGCGGTGATGAAGACATGGGAAGCAGTCCCCTGGAAAGCGATGATGGGGAAGAGTGCGAGGATGAAGAAGAATATGAATGCGGAGACCATGAGCGGGGTTTGGGGAAAAGTGAGTTTCCACCAGTTTGCAGAGAGATGGGAACCTCGGAAGAGGTATTCGGACTCATGTCTCTGCCGCACTGCAAACGTTCTACCTGCGTTGTCGTCGAAGGGCGCATCATGGATGCAGCGGCGACGACGTTGGGCACGACGCAAGGTCGGGTGTACGTTACAGGGATGCATGAGGTGCTCAAGTGTTCCAGTAGTGGCACGTCATCCGTACACAAGTCTATCAAAGGCGTGGCAGTTCGTCTTCGGTCCTTCGTTAAACGGGATGAGCAGGGCCGCACCTCGCTGCAGGTGACGAGTGCCGTGTTTCTCACAAAGAATCAAGAACGACGCTCAATGACGGTGTGTTCAATGGCCCAGGTGCCTGCATACAACGTGTCTGAGGTGGCCCATGCGTATGGTGCTTTACTTGTTCGCGGTCGAAAATGCGTGCTTGTACGTAGTTTGGATGAAGAATACGAGGGAGTGCGGCTGCCTTACTTGCTTCACACATCCTCGGAGGAATCCTCCATGGAGTGTGCGGAGCGTGCCCTCTGTGAGCACTGTGATATCAGCCCAGATAATTTCTACTTGCCAAGTTATATTCCACCGACGTGTGTCTATGAGAAGGACGCGGATACGGGAATAACCACCAGTAGGATGATGTATGTTGCCCTGGCAGTGACACCACCTGCAGAGGGTGCGGGTGATGCCGTGGAGGATGAGGAGGACTTCAATGAACCGTATGACTGGTTTGGCTACACAAGAGCACTTAGGATGTTGCAGTCGTGTGCAGATAGGAAGATAGTGCAGCAGTTGCAATGCGCCGTTCGCAGTGCCTACGATGTTGGGCTATATATTCCTCTAAAGGGGCTTGGCGTGTTTGGAGACGATGTTTTGGGTGTGGCAAGCAGGAGAACATCTGAGGTGGAACCGGCTTCGGGAATGAGGAGGCCGTTAGAAGGGCTCGAGCTGTTGGTTGTTTGTTCCCCTGGTGACACCTCAGGGCAATCCATGCAAGTGGCTCGGGAGCATCTCACTGAATGTGTGTTACGTGTAGGGAACGAAACCCCTCGTTGCGAAATCCTTCAGGGTGCTCGGGAGACGATGCAGGCGGGGAAAACTACTCTCGTCCTTTGCCTTCAGTGTGATGTAGACGTGAATGTTTTTTCCGAGGAACAGTTGACGTACTGGTCCGAGAAGGGAGCTCGGCCACGGTTGGTGACTCTTCTTTTTTCAGGTGTGAGTGAAATGATCCTTCAGGGAGCCGATGATGGCGCCGATTCGGCTTCTGCCTTCATCTATAGTATAATGCTATCGGATGTGCTTGTGACCGCAGAGGAAGATCAGCAGAAGTTCACGTCGGAGATGTGGGGTCTGCTGCAGCTTGCACATGAACTGAACGGTGAACTTATGCTCTGCGCTGGCATTGTTTCGCGGTGCCCTATCGAAACGCCACCCATTGGAAAGGAAGGGGACGGTGGCGATCAGACGTCGTATGCTGAATCTTCGCTGCACGAGATAACCGTCACCTGCACTGGTCGTCCAGTTGAGCCATCGCGTCTGGCGAGGTTGCTGGAAGTTGCGGGGTTAGATGAATGTTACCGCCATGCTGTGGTTTTGTGGGTTCAAGGGGAGGTATGGATTGCAAGCCGTCCAAAGTCGAGAGGTCTTTTAGCTCTTGACATTTCGTCGCGCTGCCTCACTCTGGAAGAAGGCGAACCTTGGGAGGATGACGAAGGTGATGACTGTGCGGGGAAGGGTGAAGATAAGCGGCAAAATGTGATCACTGTGTATGTATGGGCCACTGCCACGGGTAGAGACGCAGTGAGGGGAACCATTAATACCATTTGGGAGTCAGTTCTGTGTACCGCAAGTCCTTTACCACGTGGCATTTCAGAGGGCGCTAAGGTAGGGAAGGTCGACGATGGACTGCCACCGTGGGAGTGAGTAACCTGTCTCCACACGAGTACCCAAGGTGAAAAAGTAAAGGGGGTGACCCTTTCCTTCTTTATTACGCTAACAATACCCTCTGCGCTGAGGTCTTGCTATAGTTGAATTGGTGGGTATTGATATTGTGCAGGTGGCTGAAAGCATGGACGGGTAACAGTCGCAGTGAAAAACTGCTTCTCGTGCGTGGTTCCCTTACGAGCGCGAGCTTTTTTAGCGGTTCGTTTTAAGTCAGCTCAAAGAAAATAGTTTCTTTTTGCACTAAACTAATACGTATTTAACTAATCACATGTTTCTTTTCGTGATGGTGCTTGTTCGTGGTTTCTCTTTACCATCGATATATATATATATATTAGCAGCAACTATAGCGGCTATTCTAAATAAGTATGTGCATAAATTTCTTTGCCCTTTTTGTGAATTTTCCGTTTATTTGGATCAAATCAAGGAGCTGGAAGGGCCGGGGTTGTAAGAAACGTTAGAATATCTCGGTAACTGACCCTTTCTCCACACAAGCCATGACAGTTCACTTGCTCTGGATCATAAACCAGTCAGGTCAGCTCATTGCTAAGTCCAGTTTCACCGCGCAGAACAGTATTGGAGAGCTTGGAGCAAAGCCTGATCTACAACTCACAATGTCTAGCATCCTCTTCTCCACCTTCGGTATGTCGCAGGAATTAACGCCGAACGCCAACCCTGTGGAAAGTGCTGGGATGACGCTACTGGAGTTCGCGGAGCACAATGTACACATTTACGAGACCCCATCTCTTGTAAAGTTCGTTCTCGTTTCCGACCACCGCACCTATGAGTGTAATGCGCTCTTTCGCCAGTTGCACTCACTGTATGTGGAGTACGTAGTGAAAAACCCGTTTAACATAATTGATGAAGGGGGCATCGGGCAACCTATTCGCATACCTGCCTTCACTGAGGCAGTAAAGGAGGCCGTGGATAAATATCATAGCCACACACAGCAGCCCGCGGTGAAGAGGTGATTGTGAAGGATGAATGCAAGGTCAATCACATTTTTTTCGCTTCTGGTGGAGGTTTTACCGCGATGGGATGAGCCAAATGTCTCCATCTCTGAAGAAGTTCCGCATGCTGTCGTGAGTTTTTGCTGCTTTTGTTTCCTTCAGCTGACTTTCCAAGTGATGAGGAAAAAGACAGGAAGAACAACAAAGCAGTAGCCGATTGTTTGCTTATTTCTTGAATCCAGGACTCCCGCATCCGTTCGTGTGTTTTCAAGTGTAAAGGTTTAGCCTGCTGTTGCATTTCACCTTCAATGCGACGCTTTTAACTTCAATCTCATATGACTATCAGTTGAATTAGTAACGGTGACCCGACTGCTTTCTTTTCCCTCTTCTTCTTTGTCACGTAAAGTACTTTTAAACGAGTCGTGCCCTATGAATGGCGGCGCCATTTTTTCTCACTCGGTTCTAATGGACGGTAACGCAGTGATGCTGTCCAAGTATGCTGGTTGTGTAACGGTTCTTGTTAACACTGCGTCCCTCTGCTCTTTTACATCTTCAAACATTCAACACCTTATACACGTTCAGCAAAAATGGGCCTCACGAAGTTTCACTGTCTTAGCCTTTCCGTGCTCTCAATTTGGAAATCAAGAGCCGAAGAAGAGGGATGAGATTTGCTGTTGGGTGGCTCGTAATGGAATTAACTTTCCTGTGTTTGATAAAGTTAACCTGAAGGGGCCGAATACACACCCCCTGTTTCAAATGATTCAGTCGTCGCTTGGACCTATACGGTGGAATTACACGAAGGTTGTGTGCAATCGTGCCGGACTCCCATGCGTGAAGCTTCAGCCAGGAAGCTCGCTGGAGGAGCTTGAGCGCTATGTTTCACAGTTGTGCGATGAGTGACGGGTGTACATTCAGCGTATAATTTGTAGCGTACGGGCGTATGTAGGGGCATGGTATGTTTTATACCCTCATGTTTAGTATACCTCATCTTAGTGAGAGCAGGTGTCTGACCCTAGGTGGTTGGCATTTTGCTTGTCATGTAAGTTGAACGGTTCCAACTACTCTTTCGATTAAACTGCGCGTCATTCAGTTTTGGCACAACTCCTTCTTTTGTTTCTCACTCTATCCCCATATGTTGCAGGTGGAATACGACCTCAAAGTGAAATAGGAAGCAAAGACAATTCTTTTAAGGTAGTACTAGTGTTGAGTGTTAGCAAAGAGGAGTCACACCTGAATACCGGAAAGTACTTATCTGGAAAATTGATTGACAGAGGCTGACAAAACAAGGCAGAGGACACCCCGTTTTCTTGACGCTAAAATCATACAATGACCTTCAGCATTCCACCACTTCCGTGGGGGTACGATGGATTAGCCGCAAAGGGCATATCGAAGGAACAGGTGACGTTTCACTATGACAAGCATCACATGGGTTATGTGACGAAATTGAATGCGGTCGCAGCGTGCAATGCAGCTGTCGCGGCGAAGAGTGTTGAGGAAATCATCCGAACAGAAAAAGGCCCCATCTTCAACCTTGCGGCACAGATATTTAACCATAACTTCTACTGGGAGAGCATATCTCCCAACGGCGGCGGGGAGCCCAGCGGTAAACTCGCGGACGCCATCGCCGACTCATTCGGCAGCTTCGCCAGATTCAAGGAGGAGTTCACTAATGCGGCGGTGGGCCACTTCGGCTCTGGTTGGGCGTGGCTTGTGCAGGACACCACCACAAAAAAACTGAAAGTAGTTCAAACGCATGACGCCGGTTGCCCACTGACTGAAGCGGATCTCAAGCCGATTCTCGCCTGCGATGTTTGGGAGCATGCTTACTATATTGATTACAAGAATGACCGTCCGGCCTACGTGCAAACATTTTGGAACGTGGTAAACTGGGCACATGCGGAGGAGCAGCTGCTGAAAAGCTAGGTGGCTCTCTCTCTCTCTCTGCTATTGTTGTTAACCCTCACTCGGTTTCTGCAACGGGGAGAGGATTGATACAGCCACACTTTCTCTCTTCCTTTTATTTAATACTGTTGGTCCACACACTTTTGCATCATCTGAGTTTTTCCTGATATTTTTGTCTTCGAGTACCCCCCCCCCCCTTGAGCCACGTTAGTTTTCCTTGCTTCCGCGCGCAAACATGTAAGTTGGCATACTTCCAAGTCATTCTAAACCATTTGGCGGCAACAACTCGCTTTCGTGTAAGAGGTCGCATGGATGGGTGTCTCTTGGACGAGTAAAGTGCTATTGTTACGAGTGGGAGATGCTGTTGGTCACGAAGCGGGGTGTGAGGAATAATTTGAGGGCTCGAGGGGTGGTATTAATCTCGGAAGCGGGAAGGAATGCTTCGTCCAGCATACTTGTCGCTGCTTCTGTATATATATATATACGTACATATACATACATATATACATATACATACATATACATATGTATCATATATCATATATACATGCATATATGTGAACATGCGTGTGTTCAGGTGCGCGCAGGTGATGTGGGAAAAGGGAGGTGAGAGCCGTGACTGTGTTCATATTCGGAGAGAATGCTAATAGGGAGGAAGAATGGTAAGAGAGGGAAACGGACAAAAAGGTAAGGTAAATAAAAAGGTGAGAAAACATAATAAAGCAAACGGTTAGCTCAAACGAACAAAATGAATATATTTGGTTTCTTTTTTTTTTTACTTTTCCCCTTACTGAACAGTTTGTAAGGTAGCGGGGGCGCCCGCTAAATTTCGTTGGAGACGAAAGCTGGGCAGGTCAATGGGAATAACAACAAAAGCAACACAAAAGGAAAACAAAAAGGAAAAAATTACGCGGTTACCAGGTACTTGTGTGTGTGTGTGTGGAGTGGGAGGGGGGCTAAACATTAAAGGACTGGTGAATACCAACGGGAGTTTAGTGAGGGAGTCGGGGGCGCGGCAACACCGATTTTGGCAATAAAGAAACATGTTGAGACAATGTGAGAAGGAACTAAATGTGTGCATGCGTCGATTTGGAAGTTATGGTTGGAAACGCACCGGCAGATTAGAGAGAGACGGGGGAAATGATGTTCCTCGCGACATTAAGACAATCTTATTCACTGCCGCCTTCCCCCCCCGCTTTGCTAGCGCTTCTCTTATTGCACCACCGACATCTTTTCCTTTCCCTGACCAGTGATTTCGCCATTGCTACTTGCAGCTTTAGCTCGTACTTTTGTAGCACTTTGGGAAAATAATACCGCCGAGTCACTGGTCGCCGTCACTCACTCCACTTGTAGTTTGGATTCCATCTTATATTATAATTGTTATTTGGCATTGTTTATAGATTTCATTTCCATTTTTTCCTTTGATTTCTGCTTTCATGTATCTGAAAATTCCCTGTCAATTTCAGCATGGTTAGACCACTTTTTCCCGAATGTTCTTTCCACCGGCACCGTTCCAATGCCTTTGAAACCTGTTTGTATACTCACTCTTTATTACCCTTGCTATCTCCCATCTGCTGTCCTTTTATTTCTTGTCATTTCCCACTGGATTAGTGTGCTGGCAGTGATGAAGTTTCTGAAGCCCGGCAAGGTTGTGATCATGACTTCGGGCCGGTATGCCGGCAAGAAGGCTGTGATCGTGCAGAACACGGATACGAGGAACAAGGAGCGCCCGTACGGTCATTCGTTGCTCGCCGGAATTAAAAAATACCCAAGAAAGGTTGTGCGCGGGATGAGCAAGCGCTCCATCACACGCCGCTCGCAAGTTGGTGTGTTCCTCCGCGTTGTGAATCACAAGCACTTTCTACCAACCCGATACAACATGGACCTCTCGCGTGAACTGCGCGGTCGCATCAATGTTTCCGACGCATCGAAGAAGGCGAAGTCGAAGCAGTTGGTGAAACGTCTGTTTCAGGCCCGCTACAACGCCGGTAACAACCGTTGGTTCTTCCAGCGCCTTCGCTTCTAAGCTCGCACTGGCTCCTCTCTGGTACTTTTTGTTCTTTAGGATTTTTTTTCTTGTTCTATTTCCCAGTAAAGCGGATTTTCGTTGGTGATGCCTCCTGTATCCCGGTGTTGGGTGTATTTTTCTGCAACCTCAGGTCTGCTTTGTGGTTCGTTAGTATACCAACATGTTTGTACTCCTCCTTTGTCTTTTTCTTCTTTCTTTGCTCTCCCTTCTTGCCGCGTCTGTACCAGGTCAAAGAAGGGCGAGGGGGTATTGGCGTGTGGTGTGGGTTTTGGGTACCCTTCACCCTGTTTTTTTGTTTGTATCCTCCCGTTCTTTCAGTTACGGACCCCATGACCTTTAGTAGCGCCAAACGTTTGCGACTCCTCGCCCTGCGGGCGGGACATCCTGGGGTAATTTCCCCCGTTAACTCCGGCATGACAACCCACGCTCTAAGGGTGCTGGGTGTATTGAATCTAAGGGATACCAGCCTCATGTGCTCTCTGAATAATGTGTTTTCCATGACGGATGTTCGATCCCGTGCTAACATTTTTCACGCCCTCGCCTGTAGTGTCCGCGAACAAGAGTGTGTCCACGAGGGTATGGATGAGACACTGATTGCACAATTGCATAATATGCAGGACGTTATTCTTGCCGATGGGGATGACCTTTCCCCTTCGGAGTGTATTCTTGTTATGGAAGGGTTGCTGAAAATCATGCCATACTCGTGCGTGCGCAGGAAGTTAGTGTTGATGTTGCGCAGCCGTGTGGTGACGCTCGTAAATGTGGTGAGTGGCCCTGTTGAACTTATCGGAATCGTCCGTGTCATTGTTGAAGCCATGCAGGAACCGCAGCCTTCTCTGGCACCGTCCGCTACTGAGGGTGCTGCAGGAGATAATCAGACACAACTTGGAAGGTCACAGGAACTCTGTGAAGTGTGTCGAGTAATCGAATGTAGGCTTGATTCCTTTGGCAAGCAGGACCTTGTCACACTTGTTGACGCGATGACAGTTCGTCAATCTTCAAGTGAGAGACCGGAGACACTTACCAACCTAGCGCAGCAATGTTCTACGACGAATCGGAAGCATTCAGATGGCGGGCCACTTCGCCATGTTCCCGATGAGTGCCGGGCGCTTGTGCTTGTGATATTTGACCGTCTCAGGTTGATAGTTATGTCGCTTTCACCGTCGCAAGTGAGCGCGTGGGTAGTGCGTATCGTGGGTCTCCGAATTTATCACCATGTACTTTTCGCAACGTTACTGAAGCGGTTGAACGACGAACAGGTGCGTCGTGCGATGTCGTCTTCGCAGTTGTCCACCTCCATCGAATCGCTCATTGTGGCACTCCGATGGTCTCGCAGTGACAATGATATTTCTTGCACTGAACAACGGTTTGTAGCCCAAGTTATTGTGAAACTTTTGGACAGTTTATTAGCAGACGTGGTAAAGCGTGGCTCCTCCTGCAGTGACTGTGTTACTTACGTGCTTCCGGCACTTACTCTGCTCGCTGAGGAGGCTACAGTGGGGTGTTTAGAGTTTCCCCCGTCACTGGTCGAACGTTTGTTTTGCATGCCGTACAATCATTTGGAGAAGTTTACACCATGGCAACGTGCGCAACTCTTTGCTGCAGTTTTCCTGTGGGGCATTGCTAAGCCTCGCTCGAAGCAAACGCCTGGGCAGCCGCACCGATTGCGAAGTGACGTCGATCCCCACTTCAACACCAGCGCCGATACCACCATCTTTTCCCTTGCGGTGTGGTGCAGGGCTATCGTGAGATATGCTGACTCTTACAATCTGTTGGATGCTATGCAAATTGTTAATGAAGCGTGCGGCGTAGTGTATGCGGAAGCTAGAGGTCATGAACCTTATGACCCTTCGGTGGTGCGGCCTACGTTGTCCTTACTGCAGCAGCGGATACAAGCCAAGCAAGATGGGTTTCATTTGGTTCCAACATCGCACTTGGTCCGTTATCTGACGTCCATGTCGAAGCTTGGCATACGGGCGAAGTCGGACTATTACGCGGTTGTGAATATAGTTCAGAAGCGGTGTCTCACGGAATTTGAACGGCTTCGTGTGTTGGGAGTTGTCGCCCGACATCAGTTGCGGGCACTTACCTTTCTATCGGACACCGTGAGTAGCATACCCCACCGATCGGTTTCTTTGCAGCCGCGGCAGAAGTGCTTGCTCTTGAGGTATTTAGGAAGGGCAGGTGTCAGCCGCTTTGTACGGGCCCCACTTCACCCATCGCTGAACGTCGGCTCTTTCCTAACCCATGAAGAGGTGACGACCTTGCCGTTCATCGACGCCGTGTTCGCTTTCGTCGGCCTTGCTGATTTGCGACAATTTGCCAACGAGACACTTTTTGCACTCCTCCATGGACCCTTGTCAAGGCTTGATAACCTTGCAGATATTCAGTCTGCTGCTCTTTTGGGTGAGTTTTCCGTTGCATTGTGTCGCACTGATCAGCACCGTTTTTGCCATCGGATTGTCTGTGAAACGCTGAACAAGGCGTCAAGTCTCCTAGCGTCGTCACGGGGTCTCTTTGTCGATGTAGCTGAGGTAGCCTACTGGATCCGTCTACTAGACGCGTGGCCACAGTTATCTACAAATAGTGGTGGTAGTGGCCGGAATGGTGCTGAGTGTGGGAAGGTAGACGATTCGGCGTACGTGGATGCTCTGGGGACTTATAAGGTGATGGCCGCTGCGCTTGTGACGACGCGGCTACTGGATATTGCACGGTCGAGGACATTACAACCTAACACATTTCTTTTCAGTCAGATGGCAGTGGGACACCGGCTTGGCGCCGCTGTCCCGCAGGGGGAGCTTTATCGTTTATCACAAAATTTGGATACGAAACATCTTGCACAGTTGCTAAATAACCCCCGCCAAGTGGTCAACGCTGTGGTTACAGGCCTGTACATATCTTCCGTCGATGCGGTTCGCGCTATCGATATCCTTCGCTTCGCTACGAAGAACTTTGGTTCCCTGAGTGTACAGGATGAGCTAATACTCGGTGCAGAGATCACGGGGTTCCTGCGTCGTAGAGACAGCAAGGTGAATTCCGCTGTGGAGGCGGCAGTGCAGGATCTTTGCGAGTTGATGAAGGCAAATATAAGCAGAATAGATCGGAAGCAGAAGTTGAGTGAACGCGAAGTGGCACTTGCTGCTCACTACGGCTTTGTCAGCGCCCCGGAACAGTCCCTTCGTAAAATCAGGTAATGGAGGCTGGAGTGGGCACAAAACTCATCAAAGTTGAAGAGTGAGGCACATGGTGACTGAACCCCCGTTGCCCCTTCATGTTACCGTTCTTTACCCTCAATTCCATCACTACCCTTTCTACATTTCACACACAAATGTTCTCCACCACTGAAAAGTGCTGTACAATCAATTTCCCGAATGTTCTTTCCACCGGCACCGTTCCAATGCCTTTGAAACCTGTTTGTATACTCACTCTTTATTACCCTTGCTATCTCCCATCTGCTGTCCTTTTATTTCTTGTCATTTCCCACTGGATTAGTGTGCTGGCAGTGATGAAGTTTCTGAAGCCCGGCAAGGTTGTGATCATGACTTCGGGCCGGTATGCCGGCAAGAAGGCTGTGATCGTGCAGAACACGGATACGAGGAACAAGGAGCGCCCGTACGGTCATTCGTTGCTCGCCGGAATTAAAAAATACCCAAGAAAGGTTGTGCGCGGGATGAGCAAGCGCTCCATCACACGTCGCTCGCAAGTTGGTGTGTTCCTCCGCGTTGTGAATCACAAGCACTTTCTACCAACCCGATACAACATGGACCTCTCGCGTGAACTGCGCGGTCGCATCAATGTTTCCGACGCATCGAAGAAGGCGAAGTCGAAGCAGTTGGTGAAACGTCTGTTTCAGGCCCGCTACAACGCCGGTAACAATCGTTGGTTCTTCCAGCGCCTTCGCTTCTAAGCTCGCACTGGCTCCTCTCTGGTACTTTTTGTTCTTTAGGATTTTTTTTTGGAGCACTTCTTGCTGACAGTGGTAGGGTTCCCACCGCACGAGGTGGCAGGTGTGCTGCACTCCTAAACGTTTTATAATACATAGTTGCCCTGTCGGTAGCGTCTTCGCTGCCTTGCTTATGCTTCCTTACCTTTTCGAATGCCTGTTGTTGGTGTTTTTTGTGGTATCACTACTTTTTCGCTTAACGTCTACCATTATAATTTGTTCACTGGAAAGGTGTTTTTTTTTTTCAAAAAAAATTCTAGTGTTTAACCGTAGGTTTTAATATCGTTGGGTGTGCGTCTCTGTTGAACGATTTTTTTTGTTTGACATCCTAGCCCGTATCTTGGAGAACCTTTCCCTCTTAGTAACGATTGTTACTTGTTTTAAGTACACCATATTCTGCGGTTGTACTTTTCCGTACCACGGTAGGCCTGATATCAGCACAGTCATATATATTGGAGGCGTGTGATTGCTATGTCTGGGGAGATTCGATATGCTTCTGGGGCAAGCGCCCAGGCTTTGTTCGATAAGCAGCAGTACACCATGGGCATATCGAGAAACATGTTTTCATCACACGACAAGGTAAAGGAAAAGAAGTGTATGATCCCACCGGCACTGATGAAGGGAGTTACAGTAGCCAAGTTGTGGGATGCTATTTTCTCCGACAAAGCTGAGTTCTTGCAGCGTTACCACGGGAGTCGAAAAGAGACGAACTTGGAGCTGAGTAAGTGGGAGTACGCGCCGGACATGGCCAGCGGGTTTCGAACGCTAACTTTCCAATGCACCGTGGACTTACCCAGAGGGCCCGTCGACACTACCCTTAATCAGGCGCACCGTTTTGCCTACACGTCATCAACAAGTGGTGGTATAACACTCGTGTATCACGTATCCTCTCAGACACCAAATGTACCAATGGGAACGACCTTCCGGACAGAGGCACTTCTTGAAATTACCGCACCCTCTGAGGATGCAGATATCACATTGGCCGTGTACGGTGGTTGCAAGAAAATGAGTATGGGCTTTGCTGCCATCCAATATATGGCTAATCCGCGGGCAATAAAGGAGATGACGCGGGCATATCAGCAGATGCTGGAAATGATTTCGAAGGATCTGACCGGTGATGTTCTATGTGTGCAGACGTCAGATGTATCTGAGGGTACCTGCTCAGCAAAGGAAACTTCTGTCAGCGAACCATCCGCTAGTGAGGAAGTGGGCCAAAGCAGTACACTTTTCCAGGGTCTGCTGCTTGTTCTTGCTTTGGTTGTCGCAGTTTCACTTTTGTGGCACCTGGCCGGACTCCAAAATATCGGGCGTATGACTTCGTTATTGTCAGCCCGAGTGAACGATCAAACGATGAACAGCGCTCCACATCCCAGTTCTTTGACCGACGCCCTCAACATGGGTTCGTCTGCTGATACAAAAACTGCAAGGCCGTCGTTAACCCAGGATAAGGCACTTCACCACGCAGCACGGGATGTACACATACAGTCACTACGACAACGATGGTTGGAGCAGCGTGATCGCATCGTAGCTTTGGAGGTCAGCCTTGACAAACTTTGGTCCTTCTTTTTTATGCAGTTACTGATCATTATGTTTATCGTAGTAAAGTTATTTATGAGCCCTTCGTAAAGGATCCGATGGTTGGGTGTATTTGTGTGCTCTTCACCCTAGACCTGCAAGCCTATCCTCGCACGGTGCATGTGTATTAGCCAATAAATGTGTTGAACGAATCACGTGTGTGCCTTGGGGGGGGGGGAGCAAAGGAAAGGAAAAGTATGACATTTGCCGAAAGGGGTGGAGGGAACAAAGAGGACTCAATCAATCCCTTTTTACCCCTTTCACGGATAGTAAAATCACTAAACATCCCTTGGGCACGTACAAATGCTCTCTTCGTATTCATGCGGTGCGGATTATGTAATATACAGAATGGTTTCGGGTGACCATTGCCAAGTGGAACCCTGGTCGAGTGAAACTAAAACACGATGTACCTGCATTACAAATGTGATCGGGGTAGCATCTCACTGAAATGTCGTTTTGTGCAACAAATACATTTTGTTATGGGAAAGATTTATCGCATTTCCTTGCGTTACGCTGCGGAAAAAGTGTAACAATCAAAGTCAGCTGTTTGAAAAAGTGATTAAAGTGTGGGGGAAGGTAACACGACGCGAAAAAGCAGGTAAGTGAGACAACATTTAATAAATACACACACAAACGAGAAGAATAGGTTCCAATTGATATGCGACAAAAGTTTCAGATTTCAAACATTTAAAGAACAGAAACGCAATGGATCAACGTAACGTTCGTGTTATAAAGAATGATTCGATGAAAAAAGGCGAAGAGCTTCCTTCTCCTCCAAATCTTGAAAAAGGACATTTGCAAGGCGATAACAATACTCATTGAAACAACATACGGATAACAGTCGTTAGCGCAACCCTACCCACGAAAACTTTATCTACAATTTGCAACCGGAACTTCTAGGTCAAGCATGGAGTGTACCTAACAAACCACTGCTATTTTGGGGTACGGGAGTGTCTGCGGTACAACAGGCACTTCGTCACGTTGCGGAGGATGCGGAACGGAAGCGGCAGGGTCTCCTCCTCGCCCCACCATACCCGTGTGCAGAGAACCCGTGGGGGTGGCGGCTTGCGAAGGATATACTTGATGACAATAACTGAGGTTGTGGGAAGCGTTGCGTGAAGATGCGTGGATAATGCTCCTGTTTGAGTTCTATGTCCTTACTCTCATTTTCGCATCTGTGTGTTGTGTGTTTATGTTGTGGTTACGTCTCCCTGATTGTTTGTGTCATATACTGTTGTGTTACGCCAGGGCGTTTGACTCCTTTTCTTTTTTTTCTTATTTTCTTACTTTTCCTCACTTACTGCGCATATTGTAAAGTTAAGTACTCACGTTAACTGCAGATGTCACCCAGGGCAACAGAGCCAATAATAAACGAGGACGAACACCCAACCTCAATACCCAGCTTGTCTCAGGGTAATGTGTTGGAATTACCTCCAGACAGCGATAAATCTACAGCAGCTGCTGACGGGGAGCACAGGGGCTGCCTGAACACGGTATTTGACCCCATCAAGGGAGTTGTTCCGTCTGGTGGAATGGCGTCAAATGTGTTTAACCTGGAGAGTGCTACCCTTGGTGCTGGAATTGTGATGCTGCCTTCTGGTTTCCTCAACTCTGGCATAATAATTGCCACGTTAATGTTGGTGTACATCTGCTTCACCACAGTGTACTCTATCCGCATACTCGTGATCACTAGGGACAAAACTGGATTCCGTTCGTATGAGGAGATGGCGTGTGGGTTGCTTGGCCGCGGCGCAGACTACTTTACGGCTTTCTTGATGTTTGTTTTCTGCTTTGGAACCTGCGTTGGGTACGTGATATCAGTGGGTGACTTACTCTCTCCACTTTTGAATCAGCCTTCAACAACTGGATTTCTGAGGACATCGATGGGAAAGAACGTTATTGTTGGTGTAGTTTGGTTGGTTGCCATGTTACCACTCTCGCTTCCCAAGGAGATTAACTCACTTCGATATGCTTCTGCTGTGGGTGTTTTCTTCATTGTTTTCTTTGTGATATGCATGATTGTACACGCTGCGATGAATGGCTTGAAAGACGGGATAGGATCGGACATTCGACTCGTCGGTGATGGGTGGGGGATTCTGAATGGCTTCACACTGTTTGTATTTGCCTTCATATGTCAGGTGAATTGTTTTGAGGTGTATGAAGAGATGAAGGGACCCACCCCACGGCGAATGACGCGCGACAGTAGTGTGGCGATGTCGATGGTTGGTCTCCTGTATTTCTTGTCTGGTATCTTCGGTTATCTTGATTTCGGGAATGATCTAGAAGGCTCCGTACTCAAATTGTACAAACCACAAGATGATGTGATGATGGCCATCGGGTATGTTGGCATCGCTATCAAGATTTGTGGGGGGTTCGCTATTTGCATCCAGCCATCTCGTGATGCGATTTATTATGTATTGGGATGGGGGAAGACGTCTGATGTTGACAGCTGGAAGAACCTCGTAGTGAGTGGTGTCTTGGCTACCCTCGCTCTCGTACTGGGACTTGTGCTACCCAGTATTGAAGTTGTCTTCAACTTTCTTGGAAGTTTCTGTGGTGGCTTCCTTGCGTTTATTCTACCAGCACTGTATTACATGTATGCGGGGAACTTCTCTCTGAAAGAGGTTGGGTGGTTCAACTACGCTGTCACATACCAGTTGCTCATTGTCGGCGTGTTCGCTGTTGTGTTTGGTACGGCATTAACCATTTACGACGAGGTTAAGAAGTAACGGATGTGTCAGAACCCGTGACCTACTTGAAGTATACCCTCTTTTCTTTTCTTTTCCTTCTTTGTTTTCCCTCTTGTTTTCTTTTATTTTTCTCGTTCATCCCCTTTCTTGTGTGAAATTAGGCATGTGCGACAGCGATATGGGGTTGAAAATGCATGTCTCACATAATGCCACTGATGATGGGAGGCCTATGAATCAATGATGCAACTTGGTAATATTAGTGGATGAAGTAAGAAAACTGCATTATATGGTTTGTTGGATGCCGTTCTCCCCCGCGGACGCTGCATAGCCATATCTACAGCTTTTTTAACGTCAATGATAAATATCTGTAAAAAAAAATGACAATCTCTTTATCGCAATGTAAGAGTTTGAGGAAATCTCTACGAATTAATTTATGGTTTTTTTAAATTATTAGTTATCGCGTTATAGAGGCACAACGAAAAAACTTTTGTTGACTATAATACTGAGTAGCGGCAATAGTTGTTTTTTTTTTTTACCCTCATTTATCTGTCTGTAGTAATTAAGTTAGTATTTTGTGATTCCTTGCCTCGCCTCCCTTTTTACGCTTTTTTGCTTGGGCACTTTCGTCTAGCTTTTTTGCTTAATAATATTTACTTTTCGCAAATGTCTCTATGGTACGCTGTTTAGAGAGGCTGTTTCCCTCCTCCTCACCATTATTATTGGATTTTCTGCGGTTGGGGTTGTGGGTGGGTAAGCCTTTAGGTGTTTAATCCCTATGGTTGAGACGTTGCATTACGTGTTGTATAGTGTTTTCTATTTTATCCCTTCTTTTTGTCCTTTAAATCCCTTTGCCACTATACCTTTTCCTGCATCCAACACAAACTTCCCTTTTGTCTGCACACATCGCACGTGGTGTTTGGTGGTCTGATTGGGCAGCGCGATGAAGTGTGGTACTTGTGAGGAGCCCTGCGAATCTGGTTTCATATATCCCCTTACCTTCGTGTGCGGTGAAACTGATGATCAAATGCTTCAGTTTGATTCTTGTTTTCTGGAGTGTGGCACATTACTACCCCAGAGTTGTGTGTGTTTGTGTACACTGATGCGTTACGTTTTCTGACAGATGGTTTATTTGTTGCTCACGTTTCCCTCTTTCCTAATTCTTCTCGATTTGATATTAGTGGTTACGTATATATATATATAGCACATTCCCCTCCCACAAGATCTATATATGTTGTGTTTTGGATTACTGTTTGGAATGCCTCCATGTGCGCTGCCGTGTTTACTTTGTTTGTGTACCTCCCCGTAGTTAGGCACTTTCTTGCCATGACATCATAGCAACTTGTTGCTGCATCCACCCACTGAGGTATAATTCAGATCCACATCCTTATTGCGTCAGCGCCTTCATTAATTTGAGTAGTGGGAAGCTGCTGTATTAGTTGGGTGAGGGGATACGGATCTGTTTTCCGCTTTCCCTATTGTCATGTGAGTCACACAACTCACTTTGTCTTTTTCTCTACATCGCCACACTCTTCTATCTTTTTGGACCCCTTTTTTCGTATCCGGATTAATTCGGTTTCTAATCCAAGACTTACCCATGTTATGGTTTTTGTTGGTTTGCTGACCGAAGAGAGTGAAGTGGTTATGCTGTGTGTGTCCGCTTTCATGTAGCTGTTGCTGTGCTTCTCTTGATACCCTTTGTACTTCATATATATATATATATATATCGTGTTGTGTAATTATTACTACTGCCGTCGGTGATACCGGTTAATATTTTAGGCTGTTTCTTTTATTGAGTGACTGATTTTACGTATTGGCATATGTGTCCTATCGTCTTCTTGCGCTTTTGTTCTATTTTGTTTGAGTTTTAGCTGCGATTTGCTGTTGATATGTTTTGCTCCTCGCCACTGCATACCAACGGCTCTGTAAATTGTCCCTTGCAGGGGGACGATAAAGTTGTTAGCAAGGATGATAACCCGCTATTTGTATGTCTCGGTGATGCCTCCTTTAATGATTTTGAACATTCGGATGATGCTCCTATACCTTACATTTTACCGGACGTGGCAGGTTGGTGTTCAACTTCTGGGCAGGGCGAGGGCCTGATTGCTCTTGAAAAGGCACTGGAAGTTATTGTGGGGCGCCTGGTGCCACCGGCAGACGTTGTGCTTTGTAACGAAGCTACAGAACTCCCCGAACCACCTGGATAAAGTTTGTTGGCTTGTTCCCATGGGGATAGATGGTTGCTTCGTTGAGGCGCTGTTTTTCCCCTTTTCAGTTTTGGTTTGCCGCCTTGGATGCCGCTTTCGGCTTAAGGCACTACTTGCATTTTGGGAATGCCGCAGGGTTTATGAAAATATTTCGTACAGGTGCCTGGAACAAATTCTTTGTGTATAGATGTGGTTTCCCGTACATTTTCACCCCCATTATTTTGTGCTTCCACATCGTAAACAAGTGCGATGTGTTTCCTGTTTGCATCAGGATGTACCTGCTATTCAGTTCCTTTTAGTGACGTCCTTTAATAGGGGTTTATGGCACTTCTTTAACTTCACTATGACTCTCATCTCCCCTGCTTTCTTTTCTTTTATCACTTAATGGTGGGAAGAAGATCATTCAAGGGAGAAAAATACATAAAACCTTTGTAACAGCTCTATTGTAAGAGTATTTATCGGACCCATCTGCTTGTTTTCTCAGGCTCACCCCTACGTGGAGGAGCCCAATATTTAACGATTCGAAAGGCGTACGTTTTTTTTTTTTTAGAATTCTACTAATATGCGGCACACAATACCTTTTTTCCGACGCTCTGCCTTTGTTCCAGCCCCTGGAAGTTCGCTGCTAAATCCCCGTAGTCAACGTGCGAAAGTTCGTCGAATGGTGGCCGCTCAGAAGGCTCAGGGCGAAAACTTCGAGCGACAGGCGCTGTATGCCGAGCTTGGCGGCTCACCTTCAGCGAGAGCACCACGGAGCAAGGGGGAGCGTTCAAAGGAGGCAACGCGTCGTGTTGGTTGCGAGGTGGCGGAGCGCGCAAAGCACATGACGGACGCCGAATGGGAAGGTGTGCCAGTTGACGAAAAGCATGCCTTTGCGAAGTACATGCACAAAGTGCTTCAGGAGCATCCCACAGAAACAACAGAGCAGCAGCGCCGAAGGTATTTCGAAACCACAATGGCTGACGTTTTTGAGTTAGATCCACGGAAAACGGTGCGAGACGAGTACGAGCGTGTCAAACTGGGTTTGCCGGTGCACCTCAAGAATCCACAGTACTCCCTCGGTGTGTCGCAAGCCGTATACGATGCTGCTGATGCCTCCCTTTTCGATCCCGAAAACGTTCACCGGCTGGAAAATGCGATGACACACGTGAAACAAGTGTTTGCAGATTACGTTCACAAAAAGCGTGAAGGTGTCAGCACGGAGGCTGAGAGACGGATGCTGGCGAATCTCACCGCGGAACTCAATTTGGAAACGCAGAAGCACCTTGCCAATATGTTCAAGTATGCCGAGATGCGGTTACGGCAAGTTAAACTGGAGGAACGGCATCATCAGTTGGCAGAAATCGAAAGACTTCGAAGGATGGCGCAGCAAAGGGGCGGTGTGAAGGGGCGTAAGGGTGGGAGCAGAAAGATGTCGCGCATGGAGAGACTTAAGCGCGTTATTAACCGCGCTGTGGGCCTCGATATCGCCGTCGCTGAAACTGTTCTGACGGAGATGCAAGCCCAGGAGGAGTTCCTACAGTTTTGCGAAGTTTTTGCACGGCTGACACTCGGCAGTGGCTTCAAACACACGGGAAAGGATGAGAATCTTAGTGCGTATATTGAAAGTCTGCGCAAACTATACTCTATGGATGCCGCCACGCTAAGCACATTAGACGTTGTCCAGTACTATTCATCTAAAGAGGGAGCACACCCCGTGGATTGGGCCAAGCGCTGGTACGAAAGGGCATTGCTCCTCCCACTGCAAAGCACGCCAGAGTACCAAAAGCTACTCCAAATCCAACAACGGGATGAATCGACGGTAAAGCACATTAAAGAAACTGCGGGTACAGGTCATGCATTTGCTTGCGAAGCCGAAGCCGAGGTCGCCCGCATAAAAACGCAAAAGGTGGTCAACCTAGTTGAGAAGATGTTTATGGATCCCAAAGATAAACGTCTGGAATCGTTGCACGAAAAGCGCCTCCGGTATCTTGCACATATGCAGATGGAGCGGCAGATTAGGTGCGTCAGGGAAAATGCCAAGCTATTCGACGGCGTGGAAAATATGCCGGAGGCAGCACAATGTCGGGAGTTGTACGAAAAGATAATGGAAAAGAAAACAGCCCAATGCAACATGACGTCACCTCCTGAGGGGGAGGGATCAGCCATCCAGTCCGCCAAAACCGAGGGGGATCATTGTGAGGTTGGACCAGGAATGTTTAACGTGTACGACGATGCGGAGGCATCATCCCTCTTTGAAAAGATCCGTGAAATAACTCTTAGGGTTATCCGGGACCGCCGCGTGCAGAGCGCGGCGGCAACGAAAGCACGTATGCTTAATCGAATCATAAGGAGCCTCAAAGGTGGCGAACGAAGTATTGCGGAGGAGTTACGTGCCCTTCACCAACAACGCAAGGAAAAGATGACAATGCGTATCCTGGGTATAATTGAGAACGATGTGAAAACGGAAATGGAGTGGCTCCAAAACATGGAAGAGGCGGAACGACCACCGCTGTTACCAATACCAGAAAACATGTCGTACGTGTCTGCGGCAGATGTGCAAGCATGGCGTGAATTGCGGGAAGATGATGAGCGGAAAGCTGCTAACCCGTTCGAGCGCCGGCGACGCACGTTTCAACCGGAACTTCTAGGTCAAGCATGGAGTGTACCTAACAAACCACTGCTATTTTGGGGTACGGGAGTGTCTGCGGTACAACAGGCACTTCGTCACGTTGCGGAGGATGCGGAACGGAAGCGGCAGGGTCTCCTCCTCGCCCCACCATACCCGTGTGCAGAGAACCCGTGGGGGTGGCGGCTTGCGAAGGATATACTTGATGACAATAACTGAGGTTGTGGGAAGCGTTGCGTGAAGATGCGTGGATAATGCTCCTGTTTGAGTTCTATGTCCTTACTCTCATTTTCGCATCTGTGTGTTGTGTGTTTATGTTGTGGTTACGTCTCCCTGATTGTTTGTGTCATATACTGTTGTGTTACGCCAGGGCGTTTGACTCCTTTTCTTTTTTTTCTTATTTTCTTACTTTTCCTCACTTACTGCGCATATTGTAAAGTTAAGTACTCACGTTAACTGCAGATGTCACCCAGGGCAACAGAGCCAATAATAAACGAGGACGAACACCCAACCTCAATACCCAGCTTGTCTCAGGGTAATGTGTTGGAATTACCTCCAGACAGCGATAAATCTACAGCAGCTGCTGACGGGGAGCACAGGGGCTGCCTGAACACGGTATTTGACCCCATCAAGGGAATTGTTCCATATGGTGGAATGGCGTCAAATGTGTTTAACCTGGAGAGTGCTACCCTTGGTGCTGGAATTGTGATGCTGCCTTCTGGTTTCCTCAACTCTGGCATAATAATTGCCACGTTAATGTTGGTGTACATCTGCTTCACCACAGTGTACTCTATCCGCATACTCGTGATCACTAGGGACAAAACTGGATTCCGTTCGTATGAGGAGATGGCGTGTGGGTTGCTTGGCCGCGGCGCAGACTACTTTACGGCTTTCTTGATGTTTGTTTTCTGCTTTGGAACCTGCGTTGGGTACGTGATATCAGTGGGTGACTTACTCTCTCCACTTTTGAATCAGCCTTCAACAACTGGATTTCTGAGGACATCGATGGGAAAGAACGTTATTGTTGGTGTAGTTTGGTTGGTTGCCATGTTACCACTCTCGCTTCCCAAGGAGATTAACTCACTTCGATATGCTTCTGCTGTGGGTGTTTTCTTCATTGTTTTCTTTGTGATATGCATGATTGTACACGCTGCGATGAATGGCTTGAAAGACGGGATAGGATCGGACATTCGACTCGTCGGTGATGGGTGGGGGATTCTGAATGGCTTCACACTGTTTGTATTTGCCTTCATATGTCAGGTGAATTGTTTTGAGGTGTATGAAGAGATGAAGGGACCCACCCCACGGCGAATGACGCGCGACAGTAGTGTGGCGATGTCGATGGTTGGTCTCCTGTATTTCTTGTCTGGTATCTTCGGTTATCTTGATTTCGGGAGTGATCTAGAAGGCTCCGTACTCAAATTGTACAAACCACAAGATGATGTGATGATGGCCATCGGGTATGTTGGCATCGCTATCAAGATATGCGTAGGATTCGCTATTTGCATCCAGCCATCTCGTGATGCGATTTATTATGTATTGGGATGGGGGAAGACGTCTGATGTTGACAGCTGGAAGAACCTCGTAGTGAGTGGTGTCTTGGCTACCCTCGCTCTCGTACTGGGACTTGTGCTACCCAGTATTGAAGTTGTCTTCAACTTTCTTGGAAGTTTCTGTGGTGGCTTCCTTGCGTTTATTCTACCAGCACTGTATTACATGTATGCGGGGAACTTCTCTCTGAAAGAGGTTGGGTGGTTCAACTACGCTGTCACATACCAGTTGCTCATTGTCGGCGTGTTCGCTGTTGTGTTTGGTACGGCATTAACCATTTACGACGAGGTTAAGAAGTAACGGATGTGTCAGAACCCGTGACCTACTTGAAGTATACCCTCTTTTCTTTTCTTTTCCTTCTTTGTTTTCCCTCTTGTTTTCTTTTATTTTTCTCGTTCATCCCCTTTCTTGTGTGAATTTAGGCATGTGCGACAGCGATATGGGGTTGAAAATGCGTGTCTCACATAATGCCACTGATGATGGGAGGCCTATGAATCAATGATGCAACTTGGTAATATTAGTGGATGAAGTAAGAAAACTGCATTATATGGTTTGTTGGATGCCGTTCTCCCCCGCGGACGCTGCATAGCCATGTCTATAACACTTTTCATGAGTGTCTAAAGATGCTTGCCGTAGAATTCCATAGATATATAAATGTATGGAAGGGCAATTCAGCATTTCTTGTTGTCATTTTACGGTTCTTTGTAAGCGAACGATTGTTTTTTAACATTTTCCCTTATGATACAGACTGTTTTGTGTTATTTTCTATCTATTTTTTTCCTTTTTTTAATTTTTGTTAATTCCCTCGCTCTTTTTTTTCCTTGTGCAAAAATAAAATACCCCTTTCCTTTTCGCAAATGTCTCTATGGTACGCTGTTTAGAGAGGCTGTTTCCCTCCTCCTCACCATTATTATTGGATTTTCTGCGGTTGGGGTTGTGGGTGGGTAAGCCTTTAGGTGTTTAATCCCTATGGTTGAGACGTTGCATTACGTGTTGTATAGTGTTTTCTATTTTATCCCTTCTTTTTGTCCTTTAAATCCCTTTGCCACTATACCTTTTCCTGCATCCAACACAAACTTCCCTTTTGTCTGCACACATCGCACGTGGTGTTTGGTGGTCTGACTGGGCAGCGCGATGAAGTGTGGTACTTGTGAGGAGCCCTGCGAATCTGGTTTCATATATCCCCTTACCTTCGTGTGTGGTGAAACTGATGATCAAATGCTTCAGTTTGATTCTTGTTTTCTGGAGTGTGGCACATTACTACCCCAGAGTTGTGTGTGTTTGTGTACACTGATGCGTTACATTTTCTGACAGATGGTTTATTTGTTGCTCACGTTTCCCTCTTTCCTAATTCTTCTCGATTTGATATTAGTGGTTACGTATATATATATATAGCACATTCCCCTCCCACAAGATCTATATATGTTGTGTTTTGGATTACTGTTTGGAATGCCTCCATGTGCGCTGCCGTGTTTACTTTGTTTGTGTACCTCCCCGTAGTTAGGCACTTTCTTGCCATGACATCATAGCAACTTGTTGCTGCATCCACCCACTGAGGTATAATTCAGATCCACATCCTTATTGCGTCAGCGCCTTCATTAATTTGAGTAGTGGGAAGCTGCTGTATTAGTTGGGTGAGGGGATACGGATCTGTTTTCCGCTTTCCCTATTGTCATGTGAGTCACACAACTCACTTTGTCTTTTTCTCTACATCGCCACACTCTTCTATCTTTTTGGACCCCTTTTTTCGTATCCGGATTAATTCGGTTTCTAATCCAAGACTTACCCATGTTATGGTTTTTGTTGGTTTGCTGACCGAAGAGAGTGAAGTGGTTATGCTGTGTGTCTCCGCTTTCATGTAGCTGTTGCTGTGCTTCTCTTGATACCCTTTGTACTTCATATATATATATATATATATACGTGTTGTGTAATTATTACTACTGCCGTCGGTGATACCGGTTAATGAACGCTCTTCCAAAATACGTTGAATGTGCTTCTTTTTTCTAGTTTAATTTCTTTTGTGATATTGTTCATGTTTTCGTAACCCCTGCTGTTACTTATAACGTGAACTTTGTGTCGCTCTCTCTATTTTCTGTCTCGTCAGTTCAATTCTTACTCGCAGTAACGTTTTTTCCCCTCCTTTTGGCTGCAGGCAAACAAGATTTTGACGATACTGTTGCGGGTCCTGTTGTTGGTTTTCTATCTAAAGAAAGAGTGTTGTTGTTGTTGCTTGTTTTTGCTGTTTCATTTATTGTATCCTCTTCTTTTTTCTTTCGTACTTTTGGGTATCCGTGGTGTGTTACTAGGTTCCCATCTCCGAATGGAAGCGAAGGTGGAGGATGTTGTCGTTGCGTTGGTTCGTTGCTTTTGTAAGGGAGAAGATGAGCCTCATCCTTCCAAAGCCTTCGGCGTAGCAAAGGAGTTGGCGATGGCGATGTGCGGCCGGGAGCGGCGGCTTCAGTTTTTGCGGATTTTGGCACTACTCGAAAGCGAGAAGGAGATGTGTACAGATGCGCATATATATTGCAGTGGTGCACTGATCCTTTGTGACGCCTCTGGCGGCGGTGGATGTGGTACGGAAGAAACTACAAAGTGGGAAGTGGAGATGGTGTCCATCCTAACGGCACATCCACCATACCCAAAGTCTGTGCTTGCTGCCGTTTTTTATTCCATTGTACAAGTGACCCTCTCGGGTTGCAGTATTGCAATACTGGTGGCGGCAGGGGATTCACTTCGCGGGGTTGACACCAATTTGACGGTACCTAAGGAGTGCGCTATCGAACTATTGGCCCAGTTTGCCACTGCACTGGTCACTCTGAACGAGAGATGCAAGCGGGGCCCGAGGGGGATGAACGATGACGAGGCCGATGAAGCAAAGATTCGTAGCGAAGAGGAGCGTGGTATCACGATCAGAAGCATGGTGATCGATTACGCGCTTAATGCGATCCCTTATATGCGTGAAGAATCCGCACAGGGCTCGTACCTTTGTCGCCGCGTGCTGATTCCGCTGCTGTCGTTAGGTGACAAGGCTCTCTTGGAATATGGTCATTCCCGTATTTGTTCACTGCTAACGTGTAATGCGGGCAGTCAGATAGACACTGTTGTGCTAATTGCAGCATTGTTTGAATGCTTGTTTTCATGCGTGGATGGTGACAGGCAGCGGGACTACCGATGCTCAACAAATCTGTGGGACACGATTCACGCTGCATTTTATGGAGCCTGTACGGGCAGTGGCAGTGTGGAGAACCGCGTGAACATGCAGTCGCGAGCTGAGTATCTTCTCAAGCGTATAGTGGCAGTGACCCGTGACCAGGAGTTGCGCGAGAAGTGGGATGCCAGCAGAATATACCATCCACTCTTTGTGTGGGTGCCAACGGTGAGTAACAACCTGTGGGAAATGTTGTTTCTTATTCTGGAGGTAACTAATGATTATGGAATGCACATTATTCAACCGATACTTCCCAAACTGGATTCTTTGGTGGAAAAGGTGACAGCTGACGCTAGCGTGTGGGCGGATTTTGGCGAAACTGGGGATGAGACATTACTCCTGCAGCTCAAGGGAGGTATTCACCCCCTGTGGGTGACCCTACTCTTTTTAAAAATGTTGGTTCACCCAAATGTGGCATTCCGCAAAATCGGGCTCATGCGCCTGTGGTCTCTATCCGCCCCACTGCTAAAGTTGTTCCCCAGAAAATTTTTATTCACCAGCGTGTTGGAAGTTTCCCTTGACACGAGACTGTGCGCGGAGGTTGACCGTGCCTCCCACCTTACATCTTTCTTTGGCCCTAAGGGCTTCGAGGGGAGGGAGGTGTCGCCGCTCGTGGGAACAGCTGGACCTTTGGTGGATCAGCTTGAGCAGTTTTATGCACTCCTCTTTTGTGACGTCGTGCAGGGTGCGGTTGAGCGCAAGGAGGCCATGCGACGTATGCTGCATTGTGTGGTGGAAAAGCCCAGCGTACATGGAGCAACAATGATCCTTCGGATCCTTCACGGGGTAGTCACCACGCTCGCGGTGGAAATTGATGACGTGAGCAGATGTGCAACGGTAGAGATGATTACCGACGATGTGGTGTTGACGGAATTCATGCTTGTGCTTAGGGATGCAGCACAGGAGAAGGTTCCATTCTGGATTGATGTACGACTTAGTGCCATCGCTTTTCACGTCCTTCTTCAGTTTGCTCGGATGGATCCAAAAACAGTGCGTAAGAGCAGTAACTTCTGGAAGTTATTATGTATGTGCGGACCCCTTGGGACCTCCGCCGGTAGCAGTTTCATGACTGTGGACACGATAGCCCACGTGGGGGTTGCTGGGACATGTATCAGCCCATATTACCTGAATGAGCACTTGCTGTCCGTGGCGCAGGAAGCTGGGGTCGGGGGGTCCAACTACAGATTTGTACGTGATTTGCTGCAAGTGGACAACGTGCTCGATAAAATCCGGAACTTCATCCGCACAAAAGGCTCCGATGAAGTACAAGGCAAGCAGTTGATGTTTCTCTTAGGTGCATTGGATAGTATGGGGGGAGAAGACAGACAGGTGCTCGCAGATGTGGCGCGGGAACTCGCCGAAATGGTTCTTTCGTTTGGCAGAAGACCGTATAGTGAAGCTGAGGACATTTTTGTGGCGTTGGTTGCCTTTGTCGAGTTTCACCACTCGGTCGGGTCACAACCTTGTACACGGTATTTCCCCTTGTCCGTCATACTTGATGTGGAAGATGCTGTTAGTGGGTTGGCGATTAGTTCCCTCCGACAGGCATTTCACTCGATTAAGGAGGTCACGACCCTGGGTGATTTGTCTGCCGAGGCGTGGGCGCTTCAGAGCACATCGCGATGGGATGCCGTTGTTGCTGCTGTGGTTACCATATCACAAATTGCCGTGTCATATGATCATTCATCAGCTTCCGTGGTACTGAGGAGTGGTAAACGCATAAGTGACTTTGTGGAGCTTCTGAGCGTGGTTGCCGAGGGGTTCCCCGCTATTGTTCCGGAGGATGAGTCGCGCAGAGTCGCTCAACACTTTGCGCACATAGTTCTGGCGCGCAACGCGTCTCGTGCGTTGAAGGGAATGCTCTGCGGGCTTGTTGGCACTGGAGATAATATTTCCATAAACGACAAGCGAAGAGATGAGGACAAGACTTTTCTTAGGTGCCTGTCAAACAATGACCGCGCGCGTTGCATTCGTACCCTCATGCGCTGTCCGGCATTGCGACTTTCTGCCTGCGATATACCTTGTTCTTTGACAGACCTCTCGTGGTCCAATGTGCTTGCACAGTATTACGGGTGCGTTTATGACGTGATTTTTTTACTCTGCAGCTGCATGGACCAAAGCGCGGTGCCAGAGCTAGTGCACGAACTGGAGGAATACGGTCTAGATCAGGTAGAGCGGTGCTGGGAAAGCAACCTCACTAGCATCTATGGTATTCTTTCGTGGGTTGCGTCTGCGCCGGCTTCCCCAAAAGGTGACGGCAGCGTAAATATTGACCGGCGTTCTATAATTAACGCCATGTTCGGCCATCTGGGCGTTGCAGGAGGGAGGGATCACTGCCGTATGACTGTTCTTGCCTTTGACGCCCTCCGGTGTGGGGTTGAGTGTGAGGAGGAATTGGTCAAAACGCACATATACCGTACGCTACTTGATGAAGCACAGTCGGAACGTGCCGGATACATAGCTGCGGTAACCTTGTCGACGGAGGTGCTGCGCGATCCGGAGTCCAACTGGTTGCGACTGAAGGAGCTTTTGCTGCATGTTGCTGTCTTACACAATCCAAGTCGTGAAGAGGAGGGTGCCGAGGTTCTTGTGGCTGCTTTGGAGCCCCTTATGTTGAAGGCGTGGCCCGAGTCACTACGTGTGCAGTATCCCCCAACGGTCCGTCTATCATATGTTGGGCGGGCTATGGCGATCTCAGCAATTTTGTGCTGCTGTTTTAAGAAGGAAGAGTGGGCGGCAGATGTCACATTGCAGCTGTTGGAGTGGAACAACAGTAATCCAGCTGTAAATCACGAGCCCTGTATGCCAAACTCGAAGGCACATCGGTCCCGCATGCGTCTCTGGCAGCTACTGTGTGCGCTAGTGCCCATGGTTCGAAGCCCTACCGTGCAGCGGGACCTCCTGCACGTGGTGGTGATGAAGTGCCTTACACTTACAAATATGGGTAGTGTCCGCCGGCTGATGGAACTGTTCGCACTGCAGCTGCTGCAGAGGCAGCCACAGTTATATTGGATCATAGATAACGCAATGGCCAATTATCAGCTCCGGCCGCAAGTGATTGGAAGCTACGTATTCATCTCAGCACACGTTATACTGCGAGAACTCCGGGGAGAGGTGGAACCCGTGGATGGTTTGATGGACACGCTTTTGCATCGTCTGTTTCAGCAGAGTACATCTCATCAACACATGCTGCGTCTGGTTTGTCATATAGGGCTTAACTTCATCCGCGAAGCATCTGTCGCTAGGGGGATCGTGTTTTCAGCTAATGAAGAGAGCATATTTGACTACGTTGCCAATGCGCCGGAGCATGTGAAGTTTCGTGTCCAACACGCTGAACAATTATTTTTTGACGTTCGAGAGGCCTGCACTCCCCGGCAATTGTTCTGCATTCAGCGGAGAGAAGGAAATAATATTCTTCTGGTGAGTATTCCCGCGGTGGCGTTTGAGCGAATGAGGTTTATTGACCGCGAGGTAGCTTGTCTAACCGGTGTACTTACTCCTGTAGATCAAATTCGAGTTCAGGTGCTCATGCAACACTTCGAAGCTTCGCGAGTGCTAGAGCCCTTGAAAGAATTTCCTTACATTCCTCACACGAAAAGCACCGCGTTGTTTTGTGTGGACTACACGCGAGAGGCGGTTGCGGTACTCACTGCTGATACCCACATCTCCGAAGGGATGTCGTCGGTTACTGGCTATGAAAATGTCCAGCGCAAGGCAACCCCGTGGTGGAGTAGTCAACTTTATGACGAACTTCATCCACGTGCGTTGAAAACGGAACGGCAACCCGTTATTGTGATTGCATCTCTGTTGCAGAACCCTGTGAACGTCGCGGGACTTTTCCGTTGTGGGGAGGTATTCGCTGTTGAGAAGGTTGTTGTGTCAGATGCTGCTGTGCTCGAGCATCCGCACTTCGTCGCGGCGGCCCGAAGCTCTGACCTGTGGCTACCTTGGAGCGCTGTCCAGGTGAAGGCACTCTCGGGTTACCTCAGCTCGCTGCGGCAGGACGGATATACGCTTGTTGGAATCGAACAGACAGCGGGGAGTGTCCCGATGTCATCGTACCAGTTTCCGAAGCGGGCAGTCATCGTGCTTGGCGCTGAAGGGCATGGTATACCAGCGCAGTTGCTCACGGTCCTCGACGTCTGTGTGGAGATTCCGCAGTACGGTTTAATACGCTCCCTCAACGTTCACGTGACAGGATCTATCGTTATGTATGAGTACACCCGGCAACATCGAATGGGAGGCGCTCCCGAAAGTAGTTGAGTTAAAAGGGTCTAATAACTAACCGACAGTATAACGAATAAGAAAAGCTCCTCCCTGTGCTTGTGTACGCTTCGCGGTCATTACAAGGTACCAGTGTCTCAGTGTGTTACTGCACCGGAATGTGTTGTTCGATTTTATTCTTTTTCTTTTAAAGTTTTTTTTTTGTTTTTGAGCGTAGTAGAGTGACAACTACGGTGGAAAACTTTATCAGAGCTTGAAGGGGCGCATACGTAAATATTTATTGGTCGCCTCTCCCTTCGGTTCATTTTCCAGCATCATTCATACCTTCGAGCCATGCGTCGCGTGGCTTCATTCGCAGGCACGATTCCGTTGGTATCGCTAGTAAAGGGAGGGGTGGGCGATCCGTTCCTTGGCACAGCGCTGCAAGCATCATTACGCAGCGGTTTAGTTATGCACACACCGAAGGCCGACATCGTGCTTGGGCGTTTCAATTTCATGGATCAATACAATGAATTTCGCAACCGCTCTGGTCGGGCCCCCGATTACTACGTAGAGAAGCACCGCGATACTTACTGGCGTGTGGATGAGTACATTCGAAGAGCGGAGAATTACCTTCAATCACAAGGCTTTTTCTTCCTTCCAACGCTAGAATTTCCGTGGTACAAAGGATGTCTTCCGCTACTTTCTTCTTACCAGATACGTCTGCACTACGGTCGTCACCACCGTAGCTACGTGGAGAAGCTTAACCAGCTGATTGAAGGTACACCATTGTATGGACTGAACCTCGATGAGATTATCGTACGCAGCCATGGGGATAAATCTCTTGCCGGAGTGTACAATAGTGCTGCGCAGCACTATAACCACTGTTTTTACTGGAAATGCATACAGCCGTATGGAAGCAACATCCCACCGGACCTTAAGGCTGCTGTGGAGCAACAGTACAGTTCGGTGGAGGCATTTCAAAAGACGTTTACTGACGCGGGGCTTGGGCTGTTTGGAAGTGGTTGGGTGTATTGGGTATATGACAAACGAGGGTGTTGTTTTGATGTTATCGCGTATAGCAACGCTGGGTGTCCGCTCACGAACGCTGATCACGTGCCGTTGTTGTGTGTCGATGTATGGGAGCATGCATACTACGTGGACTATGAGAACGATAGGGCTCAGTTTCTCTCCAAGTATTTCGATGTGGTAGACTGGCACTGGGCGGAACGGCACTGGAAGCGGGCGACTGGGCAAGACTACTACGAGATGAAGTTCTGGTAAAGGAGCGAGACGAAGGGAGAAGGAATGGGCACGCCAAAACTAGTAAAGATTGTTTATCGTTCGTTCCACCGTTGGTATCGTATTTCCCGGTGCCATTGCCAATTTGTGGGTATCACACATAGTTACCACTCGGCTCTCTGCCTGCGTCCATGTGTGCGCTCACCACCGTGGGGGACGGATGCATTTAGTAAGCACCATACTGTGTGAGAGTAGCACGTGTGCTATAATATCAGTGGTTGTATCGGCACTTATCAAGTTGGTAAAGAGTTTCTTAGTAAACGATCGCTCGGAACGCCCCCTTTTTTGCTATTGCCGCCACCATTGCCCATTGCCCTTCATCATTGTGTGTTTGTGCATGAGGCCATCTACATCATTTTCTTTACCTGTGTGGATTGCGTGGACACAGTCTTGTGTAGGTGGTCAACATGTAGGTATCTGTTACCACCTCCTTCTGTCTGCAAGTGTTTTATGAAAGGAGGGGGGAAATGTTGTTTATACGGTGGTGGATCAAGTGTTTTTTTTTTTTTAATGTGAGGCTACCACATGATATATGCCTTTTTCGCAAAGTAGGACGCGGAGGGAATGCAAATGGATGTGTGCGTACTGAGTTGTTGGGGGAGCGGAAGCATCATTAGCGGTGATTACAAATTAAGTAGAGAGTGAAAAGCGTGGGTGTGGGTAGAAATGCACAGCATTCTCCGTAAGCGCCGCTCGTGAGCACACCGTGCATAAGTGGAGTTGAAACGTGGTTTGATACTCCTTTCTTCCGTCCGCAATTTCCCCCCTTTTTCTGTTGCCTTTTTCTGCAAGGTAGCCTCAATACTCGGTAGTTGTTGGTGATATCGCACGGATAAAATCCAAAGAAATAGGGAAGTGTAACTCATATTCGGTTCGAACGGAGAGAGGTAAGGCGGGGTAAAGGGCGGAAAAGATCAGTGTGGGGATTGGTGGAAGTAACATTGGTCTGTTAGCCTCTTTGTCATCATGATGCGCCGTTGCTTTCCGTTGCTAAGTGCTGGTATGGTGGAGTACCACGAGTGGCACTTGCACGAACCACTGCTGCAGAATTATGAAGGGTGGCGTATTCTTGACAACCCAAAATATGAGCGTAAATCCGATGCGTATATCTACGATTTTACCGGTTGTGTGCGTCACCTGGACCCCATCATTGATGACCCGCGGCTCACACATAAGCAGCGTGTGTGTCGACTTTACCGTTGGGCCCTTAAAGAACTGCAAATGTGGCTCGTCCAGCTCAACGCCCATAAATTCAATCTCGCCTACAAAGTCGTTCGTCGTCGCTTTGAGATGTATCGGTACGTCACTGACCCTGCGACGTGTGACATGATGGTGCGTCAGACACAGAAATACCTACGAGAGAACGCGTGCTTTTACTACTTGCGGCGCAACAACGCCTCACCATGGTCAACTGCCACCCTCGCCAACCCAATGTTTCACCCCGATGGTGCGCAGGTGTACGACCACTGGACCCATCCCGAGGTGCTGTGGTATGACGATGCGAAGCTTCACCGGTGGACAGGTCACCACCCGATGTACGGTAGTGCGGGGGAGGCGTCAGATCGCTTCGGTGATATGGATGTAGCACCTCACCTTCGCTTTTTTACAACTGTAGTGTTCGGGATGGTGTTTTTATGGGCCATCCTAAACTTTCTAGCGTTTTTTGATAGGGACGAGGACGTGCACTTCAAGGAGTGGTGTTCCGCCTTCAGCGATGACCTTAAGGGTGCGTTGTACGCTGCAGAAAGGAACTCGCGGAGTCACACGTCGATGTTAGGCTGGGATTGGGACCGAATTATGGGGAAGGTACAGCAAGACGAGGGCTTTCATCTCTATGATGTAGACTTTGCCGCTGCAGGTAGTAATATTGCCAGGAGATAGTGGTGTCGATTGTAATAGTGGAGATGATACCGAGCTAGTTTATATATTGGTGCAGTATTAGGGATTTGAAATTGCTTGTTGTGCAGCCAGTATCGTGTAGATTTAAAGGGAAGCATAGTATAGTAGCATCTATCATATTATTTTTACATTTTTTTATTCTATTCCCACCCACTCTTCGCGCACACAAGTACGTACTTCCTTATCTGCATCCTCACACCAACTTCGTCGTCATTATTTTCGGCTTTTCTTGTGGAAGGAAAAGATATTGGGTTTCGTACCCGTGTCGCAGTAGGGAATGAGAGCGGAGGAGATATCGGATATAATTTCAGCTGCCGTCAGAGGCGGCTAGTGGAGGCATCTTTGTTCACGGCTGTGAGATGGCCAGACAGGTGAGATCAGGGGTGGGATTGGTTTTTATGGGTTAGAGATCCTGCCTGTGACACAGGCGCTCATGCTTTGAGAATTGCGACACTTCCCTTCTTTTCCAGTTGGTTTTCATTTCATCAAGCCTCTTCCCTTCTACCTTTGGGTTGTCATGCAAACAAATCAACACTCTTTATTTCCCCATCCGTGTCATTGCTCATATATTGATAGGGAGGAATTTCTAAGTTGACGCGAGAAAGGAGCTTCCGGCACCCAACAATGTCAAAGCCAACTCGGAAGTCAGTCAGTGAGAGGAACCAAAGTGAAAGCTCAGCGTTGAGACCGTCAATTTCCCCATCTACACGATGGAATGATAGTGTTGACAGGGGAAGCAGCTGCAGCAGTATAAGGATCGACTACCAGCGCCTTATGGACAGCCACACAAGACGCGCAGAGGTAATAGCGCAGTATAGGCAGCTGGTAATGAACAGGAGGTCACAAAACGGGCAGGGTGAGCCCACCGTGTGTGACGAAGAACGGAGCGACTGGCTGAGGGAAGATGAGTGGGATCGGCTCTTCAGTCTAGAGGAAGAGCGGTGTTCCTGTATCAACGGAGAACAGGAGCCTCCATTGAGGGAAGAGGGAGAAGTGATTCTTAAACAAAAGGAGGAGGTGGAGGAGGACAGGGAACTCAGGGCGAAGGAAGAGGAAGAAGACCGCAAGCGCAAGCAGAGGGAAGAGGAAGAGCGCAAGCGTAAACAAAGGGAAGAAGAGGAAGAGGACCGCAAGCGCAAGCAGAGGGAAGAGGAAGAGCGCAAGCGTAAACAAAGGGAAGAAGAGGAAGAGGACCGCAAGCGCAAGCAGAGGGAAGAGGAAGAGCGCAAGCGTAAACAAAAGGAGGAAGAGGAAGAATGGAAGCGCAAGCAGAGGGAGGAAGATAAGCGGAGGAACAGGCCAAAAGATGAAGTAGAGCTGAAGGTCCAAGTGGAACAAGAGGAGGAGCGCATGCTTCGACTGACGGAGGAAGTGAAACGGGAGCTTCATTTAAAAGAGGAGATGGATCTGCAACTTCGACTGCAGCAAGAAGAAGGGCGGGAGCCCGAGTTAAGGGGTGAAGAAGAGCACAATCGGCAATCACAAGGCGCTGTTCCCAGAAGGACCATGAGTGCGGAGAGCGATAATCGGAGTGTATCTACACGAACAACTGCCACGTCACGTGCCTCAGCTCAACTTGCCTCTGGTGCCGCCGTAATGTCCTCCCTCCGAAGCAGCAGCCCCTCCTCGTGGCGTGCATCCCATGGCGGCATTAGCATGCTTCCAATGAGTGTAGTGGCCATGAAAAAACCATCCGAGCAGCACCCTTTAGAGTCTTCGCGTCGACGTGATGGAGAAAACAGCGGGAGCACTAGAGTACGACAAAGCCTCGTATACCCACTTGTCTCACCTACAACGGCAACACTTTCGCCAGTAACCAATCCATCGGCTCGCGCAAATTCACGGAGTGAAAAACATCCGGGGGACACACCAGACAGTGTCATCTCCACAAGCAAGCAGAGCACTGCGCATAACAGTAAGGTTGCTGTGCGTGAAGAAAATAATGTGGAGAAGCCAGCAGCGAAGGCGTCCGTGTCATCGTCAACGCACAAACGTGCGCCCACCCCCACATCGGTTGCGAAGAGCAGTACGAAACGTAGCGGTACCATGAGCAGCGAGGCAAAGAGTTCCACGAAGCGTTCCACACACGGAGGGAAAGAACAGAGTGAACTGCAACCGAGGTCTCAGCAAAATATCAAGCAACGCCAACAAGCCATTCGTGAGGTGGAGGACCCGTCATTGCTTACTTCGGCAACCGCACACACCATCAAAGTCTCGACTCCCTCTCATGAAGGACCTCGTTCCCAGGCCGTTGCTGCCGATGCCGTTGATGGTGCTTGTCATAGCATCAGTAATGAGAGCAGCAGTCGCCAAAGCGAGTGGGTACCCCGGTTGCCAACAACGGTACACGAACCGGCGCCCCAGGTCAAATCTCGTGACGGTAAAATGGGATCGGAGGCGCCGAGGGTTGATCCCGAAGATGCCTTCCATGCTAGTAAATTTGATACGAGAACTGTATCTACAAATCTATCCAGTGTTCTACCTGCGCGTGCGCCTGCAGGTTCCACGATGGAAGAGGAGCTGCTACTCCTACTTCGAGAGTCACAAAAAGGAGTTTCCTCCTCCACCGAACCTTCAGTGCGCGTGTCCCCTACCCGTCGCTCCACTGTTTTCGGTACACAAACCAACAGGGGCTCCTGCATCGCTTCGGCAGCAGCAGTTCTTCAAGGGATGCTCAGGAGGTCTCGTGAAGTGGTTCCCTGTTACTATTGTGGTGAAATGCAACCCCTAAAAACGTATTCCCTGCATTTAGATTTTTGCCGCACCAAAACAACGGCTCTGTATAGGCGGTATGGTCTCAGTACACTGCGCCTCAATATGGGAATACCGACTCGGTGCATTCCAGAGGCCGTGTCTGAAGCTACAAGAGAAGAACTGGACGCCTTTACCCGCGCTTGTTATGAATGTGTGAAGGTGTCAATCATTCCCTGTCCAGGATGTGGCACACACATGCGCGTGCACGATCTTCCTGAACACGCGGAAGCCTGCAAGAGCGGTGCAAATTCAGGTCGTAGGACGACAGTTTCTTCCAAATCGTAGCACAGTGCTTGTGTCGCCGGGCGTGCAAAGGAAGTTACTAAGTTATATATATATATATATATATTTCACATACTCTCTCCTTCAATTTTCAAAATACTAGAGCAGTAGAGACCACCAGCGGCGTTTTAGAAACATTTGCCCCTTCCCCCCGTTCCTTTAACATATCGTAATTTTAAAGTGATTTGCCACCTCTTTGTTGTTGTTGTTTAAATATTTCACATTTTCCTTACTTTTTTTTTTGGTTTACCGGTTGCTTTCACGCAACGCCGTAATACCCGCTTTTATTTTATGAATTATTTTGTCCGCCTGAGGGGAATGGAGGGTTTAGATCCCCCTTTTTTAATTTTTCGCTATTTTTGGTTTTGGGGATGGAAGGGATTAGTCTACTAAAGAAACTGTTTTGAAGGTGGGGGAAAGGGGAAGGATACAATATAGATGATAGAGTTGGGAAGCGAGGTGGGTTTAGATTCGACGCGGTGAAGAGGACAAGAAAATAATCGTTTTGTTTGCTTTTTTTGCTTTCCTTTTTTGCGTAGCGGATGTGGGGAGGCGGTTACCTCTCCATTTTACTCCGTTTTGTGCCGAGCACATGCAGTGCACACGCATTCGCACAACTGCCTCCCACGTGAAAGGCTCCTTGGCGAAAAATGTGCATTTCGTGCTACAATATTCGCCTCATCGTTTTTGTGTCTTTTTAGTTTTTTTATTGTTTTTACTTCTTTCCGCACATATTTCTATTTCGGCTTATGAATTACGAACACATTCTTTCGGGAAAGACCGCATAAGACTGTCCCCCACATTAATTTACCGGTGGCGAAAGATATTAAATAGATAGAGGAGAAAGGAAAGAGTGAAAGACAATAAAAAAAGAAAGAATTATGAGAGTGAAAGGGAGGAAGGAAGTGAGGACGGTAAAGAGGAAGGGAAAAGGATTCAGTGCGCTCACAGTAGTGAAAACTCGTCTAAAGGCGAAGGGTGTTGCGAAGATATGTGTGTCCCATCTTAAAGAATCCAACCTCTCATCTCTCTATATGGTGAATACCCGATTTTACATCGTCTCCTCTTTGTTCACTGAGTCATTGTTGTTGTTACTTCTGTATCCATATTTTATTTATATGCTGTCATGGTTATTCACTTATTTTCCTGTTTTGTTGAATACCGGAAGGGTGTGCAGCAGGACTGTGGGAGGGATCCCCTGCGCCAAAAGGAGTGCGCCACCGATCTTGAGGGACTCGGGAGAGGGGTGTCAAAAGAAGTTGTGCGCAAGTTAAGGAAGGGGACCAGCGGGTGCGACGGGGCGTGGGAAAGGGCATAATAGAGGGTCCCGAACTGCTGCTTTGCTCTACAGCGGTAGATTGTCGCACATAGTTACGTTGCGGGAATAACGTGAATCCTTTGCCCTCGAGTGTAGAAAAAAAAAATGAAGGGCAAGGCAGTTAATGAACGTTGTTTCAAAGAGGCCCAGAAGGTAAAAGTGGCGAAACTGGTTGGGCGGTACAGGGAACTCGTTGGTAGGCTTCAACTCCCCGTTATTGATCTGTCCTTTTATGATGCTTGCTTCGTCGCGCCGCTGCTGAGGCATCCGAAGGACCGCAGACTGGAAGACGCGCTCACCACGCTGTGTGACTATTTAGAGAAACACCGTTGCCGTACCGTGGAAGTGCTAGAACTTTGCGAACGTCGTGATCAACTCGTCGAGTGGTTGTTAACTTGCTGTGAAAAGTTCGAGGAAAGTGTTATTCGTCCCCGTTTGTTGCGGGTAATAGCTCATGAGGTAGCTCCGATCGATGATAACGAACGCCACTTTTTTCATTTTTTCCGGGGTGCCCTTACAGCACACCAGTTGCTAACGGGGCAACTTGTTGAAGGAATATTCCACTGGCGAGAACAACTCACACGCCCGTTCGCCTTTAACGTTTCAGATGAAAACTACATCTACCGCATATTAGAAGATTGTGAATTACTGGACGCTAGTTCCTTGGGCAAAGCACTCAAACTGCGACTGAGTGACCACCCACTTGGCGCCCATCAGGTGACGACGTCTGACCTGTGTGATCATATCGTGGGGAGGGGCTTTCAGATTCCGTCAGGAGACCATCGTTACGGATGCCTTACCGGTGACCCTCGTGGTTGTTCTAACGCTTTGGTAGCAGTTGGTGAGTGTTGGCGTCCGTCTGCCGTTCAGCAGAGACATCGTACGTGTAATGACCGTGCCAGCGGAAACCAGGCCTACTTGGTGCTGGGCGAAGCCATCATCAAGGGAGAGCATCTTCTGCAGTCAAGGCTGCTTGACGAACTTCGAGCGATGGCGGACAATAATCGATTTCTTCCAATGCTCTCTACACCTACGTTGGTGACGTTGGGTGATTTGGGCCTCCCCTTGACTGAACCGTCCACGAAGGAGTGGCTGCAGTTTGTTGTGCGCCCTGGTGTTGGCAGCGCACTCCCGTGCAACCCCAGCACTGGGGACGGGAATGATACACACGGTAGCCGGGAGAGCCCTTCTCAAACCGTTACTACTAGTAGCAGCAGTACCTCCACCTCCACCCTTTCTGAGAGTCAATTATACCCCGGAACTGAACCCTCCAGCACCGCAGCCTCAAGTGTAACACAATGAGATGAGTATCGCGGGAGTCATGCGTCGGCTACGACCGCAGATGACGGCAGCTATCGTAGAGGCCAGATAAGTGAAGTCAGGCGAACTAAGATCAACAGCGGTTTGAAACCTTCAAAGGCGAGCGGTGATTACTCAGAACATCCTTCCTTTTCTCAATCATATACATCCACTAATTAGTGGACAATTCAATAAGTGACGCTGTCTGGAGCGTTCTTGGATTCTTCCATAATTAGGCGGCCATTAGAATTTTGTACCGTTGTGCTAAACCGAGCGACAACATTCGCCGCTTTGCAAATGCATGTGACTGATTAATGTTGCTTTAGGTGTTAGTTCGGGACGACACGGGTTTGTTCATGTGCGCATTTGCCAAAAGATGGGAGTAACAAACCTAAAGTGCCCCACCTTTCCCTCAGTTTGTGCTGTTCCTCCCGTCATTTACCCGCTGCTTGCGTGATGGAGAGGCGCCTTGGTTGTACAGTTGCGCAACTTTACCGAGACGTTATAATTTTTTTTTGGATTGGTCATCTCTTCGTCATTTGTTGGTCTCGCTCCAGATTACACCTGCCTCTCATCCCGCAGGGGTTACTTACCTAAATTTTCGAAGAAGGTGTGTACCAGTTCCTTCTTGCTTCGTCTGGAATTGCTATATAACCCTCGTTTTGTTTACCAGCAAATGATTTCACATATTTTACAGTACTGGGTTATGTTTTTGTTAGTTGGCACTAATTTTTTCTTTGTCTCTTGCCACTTTCTGCGCTTCCGTTTCTTATTACGGCCAGATTTTTTTTTTCTTTCTTTCTTTCAGCGTACAAGCAGGTTTACTCATTTTCCCTCTTTGGGGCGCAGAAAGGGAGGAGAGAGATTCCATACAAAAGCAGAAGTCCGCACGGAGGCCATAGGGGAATATAAAGGAAAGGGATCCATGACAACAAGTGGAGTTGAATCGGTATCGACTACGGTGAATGAGGGGTTGAAGCCACAGACTGAGGGCAGTGAAGAGAGGCGTCCAACAACCTTTAAGGAGTTGCGGCCCTCATGGTTGACACCTTTCTTCGGTGCAAACGAGCCGGAACCATACAAACCACCCGAACGCGGTCACCCGTGCAAGGCTTTCAGTCGGCAGGTGCACGAATGTCTTGACAGAAATGGCAATAATGTGGATTTTTGCCAGTCGAAGTTGGCTCTTTTGCAATCGTGCCTAAAGGAGTTAGGTCTGTAGCGTTTTTCACTAGTGTCTTATTTTACTTGGTAATTACGTGTTATTTTGGGGAGTTTTGGCGTATGCTCGCACTGCAGGAGAAGGTACACATGCGCACATACGCTTGCAAAGTGGCGTTGGGAGAATAGATATGTGTCGTTGCTTTAGTTCTTTTTTTTTTTTTACGTCGTTATGTATTGCTAAGGCATTTGTATTGTGTTGGGGAGGGGTTGTACACAATGACTTACGCCCATATCCTCCGGAATGCCTGATTGGGGCGGTACAAACCTTCTTATCATATTCGGCTTCGAACGACCCTTCAGGCGGAGTTATTGCTGAAATCACCAGGTGGCGGCCATGTCGACATTGCGAAGGAGCAAAGGGACGACTTGCAGTGATGATATCGTATATATATATATATATATATATATTGCTGTTTTGTGTTGTCTTGTACCTTGCTTTCCATGTAGTAGTTCTCCACTGCAGCTTGTCCTATCGTCACGAGGCCTCTTTGTGCAATTACTGCGATTGTCCTTTTCACCGAAGTGCCACTTTCGTCGTGGTGCTGCGGGGGGGGAATGTAGCTGGGGGGAGCTTTTTGACTATTGTTTTAGTCAATACATGCTTGTCAGCGTTATCCATGCTGATACATTAGCGTAAAAACGTATGCAGCATTGCTTGTGCTTGAGAGAGCTGTGACGTATCTGAGAAAGGAACGATCCATAAACAAGCCTTCTTTATTCTTAATCTTGTAGGAAGGATTGGCGTTATCGAGCTGTATTTTATCCAAACGAGAAAGTGGAAACAATGGCAGTTATTCTTTGCCCTCTTTTTATCCTTATGCGTTGGATGGGATCCAATTAACTCTTGTTCTTTCCCGCTTTAGTGTCTGCTTTCGTTATTAAGGAAAAGACACGTGTGGAGGCGCGTAAACGCTTCACACTTGACACGGAGCGGCTGTAACGATTGTGTTCGTCAGCTGGCGGCGGTGCAATATATTGACTGACAGCACGGAAAGGGGGGAGGGGTGTTTAGCGCATTGCCAATCCACAGTGGCGAAGCAGAGCTGAACCTGTGGTTTCATACAGTGGCCGAGTATTTGCGTTGTGCTGCGATATATATAACATGCAGGTGCATCACAGTGTGAGAATATCTGATCAGGAAGGAGTGTACGCTCTCGACGGTTGCCTGTGCACGGGTAGTGGTAGTGTTGCACTCTGCCTTTCCCTCTCCAACCAAACCATTCAGTGCTATGACGCCTGCACAGCTTCAGCTCTGTGCACAATACGCGGTCACACGTGTACAATACGGGATGTCACTTCTTCACCTACTCAACCCCACGTACTATATAGCGCACAAGAGGATACGGGGGTTATGGTGAGCGACATAAGGCAACAGTCTCCTGCGCACTTTCTTAGCGAGTACTGCGGCACCGGGGCTACTGGTGGGGCGGTGGCTACGTCTCCCAATGGAGACGATATTGCGGTTGCTGTTAACGGTGACATACATATCGTTGACACACGAACCTGGAACACCAAAAGGATTATAGGTACAATGCACCTTGACGAGATAACTCGTGTGCGTTTCATTAGCGAGTCAGTGTACTGCTCCGCTGGAGAAGATCAAATGATCAACTTTATCGATTCCTCACCAGTTGTCAAGGAAAATGATATGCTCCTCCAGGCGCTCTCCTGCGGGGAGGTGGCAACAAAGATGAACGCGTTCCCCGAGCATGCTACGCTTGGGATCGTCGGATCATGTGAAAACGCCTACACCTTCCCGTATGTTCTTCAACAACAGGAGGTGCGATACGAGAGGCCTGATGATGCGACGTATTGCGTAGATATTTGTTCTCTCAGGGGGCGGCTTTACCTCGTAACCGGGGTGCGGGACGAGGATGGCAATGCGGGTCCGCTTAGCGTCATGGATGTGGCCACTCGCGAGCGGGTAGCACTTCCTCAGTTTCACAAAGAGATCAGCCGCGTCGCCATTGGCGTAGAGGATTGTTTGATTACTGGGGGTGAGGACAATGTTCTCGCTTTTTGGAGGGAGGGGCCCGTGTCTGGTGGAGGGAATGTAGAGCTTACAGGGGCTGCGTCCTCTTGTACCTCAGTGGGTCATCCTCCCCAGAAGCTCAAACCCCTTCCTCGCGGCTCCAGAACTCAAAAGTTTGTGCCGTATATTAAGGGAGCCAGCTGAATGACAAATTCCCGGTTAGGAGAGCGGTGAATAAGTGTACGTTGAATATAACAAGTGTCATCGCTATCAGTGTCGTGTCATGCGGGAAATACAGCTGATTCAACGACCACCGTGCCTCCCTCCTGGTTCCACGCATTTCGTTTTTTGCGCTTCAGTAGGCGTGTTGTCTTACTGGACGGGTCTAGCCGGCAGAAGGTCCGAAGCCGCCGGCTCCCCAGTTGTTGCTCTCGCTCGGCCTATCTTCGTAACAAGGGGGTCGTACACGTTTTCGTACTCCCCTTTAGATGTACACCCCACTGCAGCACCCGGCACGAGCAGCAACATCAAAGAAAGCGAAAGTCATTGACTTTGCCACAACGCCACACAGTCCCACTAAGCGGCCTTCGCTTGTGTGGCTGTGTGTGCTTGCATAAGGGAGGGGGGAATAGGTGGGAGCTGTGGTGTCTTACCGTTTAAATGGCAATATATTTTTATTTGGATACGCTCCACGATGCAGTGTCGGCGCTTCTTGACTCCCCTTTTCATCATAAATGCTAAACGAAACGTAACACAGTTACATAATGTGCGATTTTGCTTCCTCAGCTATGGGCTCCTCCGTTTTGTTATGTATTGGCATAGTTGGTACCAGAAACCCTGAACTAATGCGAGCATTTGCCACCTGTTACTCTGCATTATTCTTTCACTACATCACCGATATGTGCAAGTAGCAAGATAAACGAACTCTGGTATTGGTGATAACGACTTGACAGGGAAAGCAGTCGAAAAGGGTGTAGGTAGCTTAGGCGGCTTGATACGCAGGGAAATTTAAGAACTAAGGGGAGGGTCTTCTTTGATTTAACCCCCTCTTGTGGCACACCAGTTGGTGGCATCAGTGGTGTCGTTAAATACTCCGGCTGGAGTGAGGAAAAGGACAATCTGTGACCAATGGGGAGCAGCGGTGATCTGGCGAATTCCGCCGAACGGAAATTGGATGATGAAAAAAAAAGGTGCGATTGGAGGTTTACCGACAACACTCCATTAATTGCCGCTTGCCTGCTAACAGGTGCTGTTGTACTGGGGGTGCACTACATTTCAATTTGCAAGGACCGCACAGATATCTCGTTGCCAACCCTCATGGAATCGATAGAATCTAAGTGTCGTTCTTTGGGAGACGCCTTCAATGCGTCGGCACCTGAGTCTGTGCTTCACCCTGTACCCACACAGATTGGTGTTGCCATCTGGGTGGCGCGCGAGGAGTGGTCGCTACCCGTTCACGACACCCTTGATCGCATCGAAAAGGTGGTGTCTGGTGCGGGCAATCGGAAGCAACAGTTTATACAGCGCATTGTAAGGGTTTCGCAGTTGGGTTCCGATGGGAACCTGGAGAAAAGCAGTAGTAGTAGCACGAAGTGGGGCGGGAGCAGTAAGGTGAGTCAAGATCCGTTGGCAAATGCCGCTATCAAGCAACAGCTCGGACTCTCCGTCGCTAAGCATGCATACGCCGTTAGCTTGAAAGAAGAACTCTTAATGCACACGATCAGCTTTTTCGCTGCGCCCCCGTCTGCGGCCAAGTCTGTTCGCTGCTTTCTCTTCGATGACAAGCGCGCGTACTGCACCGTTCCCACTGAAATGGGGATGGAGACCACGAAGCGTGAAGTGGAGGCTGCGGTGGCGACACTTCTAGCAAACTGGTTAGAGATTGAAAACTTCCGTGACGCCAATGCAACCCAACGATGGGCGATGATGCGTAAAGTTCGTGGTTGCCATTACGCCCTTCGTGCACTCAGGCAGCTGAAGATGTCGGTGGATGCTCACCCCGAAATGCCCGTGCCAGAGGGTGTTAGGGGAGCTGCCGATCGTCTCGAAAAACTTGTCCGTGAAAGTGACTTCACCAAACTTGCGCGAGCTGCGGCCGACCTGCAGTTTCATCAACTACTGTTGCCACAGATTTACATTCCATGGGATCAAGCTGTGGTAAACCACCTCTCCATTTTGATGCCCGTCTATGGTGTAATAACTCTCGCCGTGCGCTTGATCAAGGAGAACCGAAAGAGAGCGCAAGTTGTTCAAAACTCGTAGGAGCGGATAAGAACGTTAGGTTAAGCCGGTGGTGTTGCTTTTTGTTTGCCATTGGTATTTTCCCGTCTCGTACGTTCTTGTTTCATTCCTGTTTTCTGTAGTGTAATTGGCTAATTTCCATTCTACCAGCAGCGACGCCAACTACTGCCACGCCTCGCGTTGTTGTATTTGTTGTTTCATCGTGCTGCATCGCCCTAGTTGTACAGCCGAACTCTGATGCTAACGCAAGTGCACTAATTTTCTCGTCATCTCCTCATTTCTTCCCCATTCTTCCCTATTAGAAAAATAAAAAGAAACTCAAATCGTTGGTCCCCCTTAGGTAGCGCCATTTTCAACAATTAGAGATGTCGGATCCAACGCCCCTTCCCATGTCGGGGCCGGTTGCTTCGCCTCGTGACCGATCACCTACTTCCATCAAGACTGGCCCCCAGCCGGAACTCTCACGCACGGAGCAGTCTGCGTGGCAGAGAGAAAAGACAGCATTCAACGCTGATGCAGGAAGAAAGAATATTAGAAAGAATCCGTCGAGTCGATACCAGAGGGTTATTATAGGCGAGGATGACGGCGATAGAGACTTTGCAAAGTGTGCAGAGATGATCGCCAATGTCATTCTTGCGAGGCAGAAATACAAGCAACGAGACAAGGGTGAGTTTGATAGCCTAACAAAAGAGGGCGACGAGGAAGAATCCTCTGACATTACCCCAGGGGACGACGAGACAACACTAGTATTTGACCGGGGCGTTTATCGGTTTGGCGGCATGAAGACGCATGTAATACCGTGGGAAACGTATGTACGGGACGTGCGGTTGGTCTACAGTGTGATTGAATCTGGCCCCTGTCTTTCAGCGGCGAGGTCCCGACTCCTTACTTTGGAGAGAAAGTCACAGTTATTTGCATTGTTGAATTGGAAAATAGAGTCCAATGTAGATAGACCTGTGTGTGGTGACAATATGTATGTCCAGTGTACGCGCGTTGACAACGCACTACAGTTGAACACTTCTGTCATAGCTCAGGTTGTGCTTGAGTTCATCATCTCAACAGCCACTGAACAACCACGTACCCCGCTATTCCGGGAGAAGGGGAAAACCGTACTGCTGCATGAGTACTTGGAATCTCATGGTGTGAAGGACCCACGTCAGCTAACAGTGCAAGGACTTGGGATGCACCCGCCCAAGTATCACAACAAATTTCAGCAATACGATGCGTTTGACTCGGCGCTCAACCCAGGAGGCCGTTTTGCCACTGATTTGCTTCAGTCATTTCTCTCTACAAACGGTTCGAGAGATGGTGATCTCCTTGGGTCTATCATTCGTCCAGAGTTCGAGCAGCGGGAGTTCCGGGGGCGACAGACCTTTGCCACAGAAATGCAACTTAAGGTTTATGGACACAATGCGGAGGAACTAGAGAAACTTGCTGCGTGGGTGAGTCGACAAGGGTTTAACTCATTCACCCTAAACAGCTGGACAATTTGCATCCCCCGTACTGCACCCCCTGAAGGGCCAAACATGCAACCTATTACATGTGACACCTTTTCCGACCAACTAAAGAATATTTTCTATCCGATGTTTATGGCTACATTGCACCCATCAGAACAGCGGTGGGTGGACGTCGCCTTATTACTGAAGAAAACAGGCTCCATCAGCATTCTAACGGGGTCTCAAACGCAATCGCAGAGCATTACATTGGATGCTGTAAGTCCGGAGCAAGTGAAATACACAGCTTCCATTAGCGACTGCTACTTCTTTTACTACATATGGTCTAACCTTTTAGCGCTGAACTGCCTGCGCGCGCGGTATGACTTAAACACACTCAACTTCAGTCCCTCCGTGTTCGAGCGGGCCCCCATGTACGAGCAACTGATATCCAGTTTCCTACTAGGTGACGTAGTGTACCACGCCAACACGCTGCAAAGTAGCTGGATCATGCAGTACCTCTTCATGTACTGTCGGATTGGTATTGTTATGTCACCTCTGCGTGACAATGCGCTGAGCATGTCTTACTTTGACCATCCCATTGTTCGATACTTTCTCCGGGGATTGGTGGTATCTATAACAACATCCGATCCTCTTTATGTGCACCACTCAATCAATCCACTGCTGGAGGAATACGCAACGCTGATGAAGTTGTTTTCCATGACGCCAATGGCTGTGTATGAACTGTCGCGGAACAGTGTTCTCAACAGTAACTTTCCTGACGCGGTAAAGCAAAAGTGGTTGGGTGACATCTTTCAGCACCTGGAGTTTGGTGGAGGTGATGTTCACCGCTTGGGTGCCTGTGATTCCCGTTTACAATTCCGCCAAGAATGTTTAGTACACGAAGAGGCGGTGCTGAACCTTGTCCTTTCGCAGGTGGCTAAGAAGGGAGAGCAGCCCACACGCATAAACATGGTCACCGTGACGGGTGCCGCAAGGACGTTGGACGACGATCTTCAACAGTTGCGAAATGCAAAGCGAGCCAATCACACGGATTGGCGTGTCGTCTTCTCACGAATCGATGTTACTGACGGGCCCACAGGCTTCCGTGAACGAGAAGCAGTCGAGCTGCTTCGCGAAATTATTGTTCTCCGAAGTAAGTACGTTAATCCGCGTGTTAAATATGTTGACGTAAAGGTGGAGGATGTATTCAACGACTCTAATTTCGATGAGTCGCTTTGGGAATATAACAACTACTATGGTGTTTTTCTCACGTGTCGCAGTGGGTTGGCGCCACAGTGGCCAAGTTTCATTCCTCCTGTCAAGGAGTTCATACGTGACGTGTACACCGTCCGGGGTGCGGTTATGGGTCACCAAAAGCTGCGGAATCTCGCTACGCAGCGGTTGAATCTTCTGGAGCGGAAGTTCCATCTTCACCTGGCCCTTAACATTTCTAAAGAAGCTGGTAAGAAGGAGGAAAAGGAATGGAATAACAGGGACTTTTTCACCGCGCATAAGGTGGATACTAACGTGCAAACGGCGGCCGGTATGAATGCCCGTACGCTGCTGGAGTTCTTCGTGGAGAAGGCGCTTCATCATGGACATGATGTAGTGTTTGAGGAGGACAACCAGCCGGTGACATTAAGGCAAGTGCTGGAGCGGCACAAGATTAATCCCACGCGCATTACCGTCGATGAATTGAATCATTTGTTAAACACGAACCCGCAGCTGCGCACAACTTTTTTGGACCCGGATAACTTTATGAAGGGACGCTATTTTGCTGAACTGACAAAACGCACACTAGAGCTGTATCAGGAGGATGCTTTCAGTTTTTCTGAAAACCGTTTGGTTATTGGTGGCAAATCAAAGAGTGAATGGGCCTTGTTGGCACACTGGTTTGATCGCTATGGCATGGCGAGCAGGCAGAACCGTTGGATGATTAGTTTGCCCCGGTGCTACCGTCGGCTCCGTCAGCAGGGGATCGTGCGTAACTTCGGCGAGTACTTGGACAATATCTTCCAGCCCTTGTGGGAAGTCAGTCTTCATCCCGCCAAAGACACGAGATTTCACTATTTTCTCACGCACGTATCAGGGATGGACTGCGTTGATGATGAAACGAAAATTGATCTTCCACTCACCTGCAAGTACCCACACGACTGGAATAGTGAGTTAAACCCGCCATATAACATGTATCTCTACTACTATTGGGCAAACATTACAACATTGAATCAGTTCCGCGCATCGCGCGGACTTAGCACCTTCGCGTTTCGACCCCAATGCGGTGAGTTGGGGGACATTGAACATCTCATTGGGGGATTTCTGCTGGCCGATGGCATTAACCATGGTGTGACGCTGCGTAACAACCCCGTGCTAGAATACATGTACTATATAACTCAGGTGGGTGTGGCGATGTCGCCGTTGAGCAATACCGCGGCCGCCTCAGAGTATCTTTTGAACCCCTTTCCTCTATTTTTTCGCCGTGGGCTAAATGTTAGCCTTGCGACCAATCAACCGCTTTACTTCCACTTCACACGGGAACCGCTTATTGAAGAATACTCTATTGCCGCCAAACTTTGGAAGTTTGAATTCAATGATTTGTCAGAGATTGCACGTAACAGTGTGCTACAAAGTGGCTTCCCTCACGCATGGAAGAAGAACGCCCTCGGGAATTTGTATTACCTCAATTCGACGCTTGGAAATGATGCACGCAAGAGCCGAGTCTCTGACATACGTGTTGCCTACCGCTACGAGGCATATCATGAGGAAATGAACTTTCTGTCGGAACAACTGGACAGGGATGAGAAGATACCCCGGGCGATGACGCTTCTAGAAGAAGAGATCGCTATTTACGAAAAAGAAACTGGGGAAAGGGTAGATATGCCATCTTTGTTGAAGCTTGATGATGGAAGTCTTCCCAAGGACCCACCCAAGACCGTTGCGCGGCTACGGGAAGAGGTGGAATATTTACAGAGGAAGATACTGCATTCAAATTCGGTTATCTCAACCTACAGGAAGGAAAACAATTGCATTGTAGAACACTTTAACCGTATACGAAGTCGGCTTGCTAGCAGCAGCTTCGTGGTGATGGGTAATCTGAGTCGCAAGTACGAGCAGATGGACATTGAAAGTTCTGATGAACGAGGTAACGTTGCTTCGTTATGTAACGACGAGAGCAGGGATTCTTAAGCCGTCGGATAGTTACAGATCGCGGAGAGGTACCTCTGTTAATGTTGGATGGGTGTAAACTATAGAGCACAATGACATCCTTTGATGTGGTGAGTGCTTTGTACTTTTTTCCCCCATTTTTAAACCTCTTTGTACTAATTTCACGTATCACCACTGCGAAGCTGTTTCCTAGAGTCCACCACTTCTTCCTTCCCTTCGGTTTCTTTTTTGGTAATTAAGCCTTGTAGTTTCCCCCCACATATACTTTTTTTTTAATTTTTGAATAGCGAGTCCTAATTGGGCTTATTTTATTTACGCATCGCTTCTCTTAACGCAGCAGCTTGTACATGAAAGGTGGCCCCTTGACTAGCTGGAATGATGTAGGTGGGAGGGTGGATGTGTCAGGGAGCAAGGAGGGCGGAATGCCAACCAGCACATTTGCCGGCTCATATGCCGCGACCGTGCGACGGGGGAGGGGGAAGGCAGTTTCTAGATCTTCCAGTCGGTCACTGAAGCATGAACAGCGGCCAAGCACTGACTATTTTGCTGTGCTTCGAAGGTCTTCACCGGTATCAGTGTACCAGCGGGGGGAATCAGGGTATTTGTCGAATAACTTTGGTCCCTACGCCTCCCAGAGAGGGAGGTTAGGCAGAAATAGATCTTTGTCACGCACATCTTTCACACCGGGACGGCGGCGTGTGAGCAGACACGTGACACCATGGCATCCGCTTGGTGTGCCGAAGAAAAACTTTATCTCCACCCAAAGGAACAGCATAGACGATTGCCTTGCTAACTGTATGAGTCAAATCAAGCGCCACGAACATGTGTATCATGCACGTCGAGCAAATTCTCGCGGAAGGCGATCAGCAGGATCTCGCCTGTTTGAACTTCTTGCGTACGAACCGCGGCGGGTTTCATGTGTGGCGCGTACTTCCAGGGATAAGTTGATTGCTCCAAGTGTTGAGGACCCTGGCGGCAAAAGGACACCTGCGTCACATGTTCAGAGCGTAGAGGCCTCAGCGGTTATCAATAGTCTGTGGGCTGGTAGTGCAGCCAAACGAGCAGCGGCGATTAAAAGCTACAGAACTGCTCGTGGGTCAGCTAGCCCCCGAAGAAAGCGAAAAAGCCCTAAGGAAGTCACTGGTGAAACAAGAAAGGATATGGAAGGGCAGGACGATATTAATAGATGGGAGAACACCGGTACCGAAAGTCGAGGAAGTACAGATCAGAAGAAAAGTGTAAAGAAAGAACTCTTCCGCCTTAGATCAATGGCGCGTGAGACAGCCGAAGCTGTTGCAGGAATGCGGGCGCTCCACAAGAAAATGTCTCGAGCGGCCAGGTCTCACACGAAGCTTCGGGCTAACGTGGCCCGCGAAGAGAAGGAGAGCCAGAGACTAGAGAAAGTTGCTGTGAAGTGTAAAGATACGGTGGATCGTCTCTGTTCATCGAGAGATTCCGGACAGGTATCCGCACGTGTTTTCGGCGAGAGGGATCTTGGGGAAGCGGACGGATTCCTCTCCAATTTGTGTCTTCTGGGTCAGCGGGCAGCCCTGCGACGTGAGAAGGCAGCATTAGAGGGAGCTGTCACAGCAGCCGAGAATGAACTTGTGGAAAAGCTTGCCCAAAAGGATCGTGCGGGTGTTCTCTTCGGCACGGCAGATGGTACGATAAACGTAGCTGACATCCGCAAGAGGAATAACCTTGCCAGGAGTTACTTTCACTGTCACTTGGTAAAGCGTAGTATTGATACGTTAAGGGAAACTGAGCGGCAGTTGCTCGGAAAAACGAAGGAGGCTAGCAGGCGTATCAACAAACTTTCCGTTCGCGTTAAAGAAGCGAAAGAAATATTGCTGCAACATGATGATATAAAAGATATGCACATTCCAAAGCATAAGTTGCGGGCACCGCCTCCTTTGGATGTTGCTCTCACCACTCAAGCGGCAACAATTTTCCACCTCACCGGTGTGCCCCAGTAGTGGCCACGTAATCGTGTCTAGGGGCCCGTCCCTGGTTCTTTTGACTTCATTTTGTTTTTTTTTATTGTTTTGATGTATATAACAACTCCATCAAAAGTGTTAGGATAGATTGTATGTGCGTAAGCTCAGTAATGCCGCCGTTGGTGACAGAAGCATCTAACGATTTTCTACCTTTAGCGTTTTCTCCGAATCTGCACCGTTGAGTGTAGTCACAGCCTTTAGATGGAGGGGGGGAAGATGGAAACGATAGGAATATCACTTTGTGGCTCGTCCACTAACATTTTTTCGCACCCCTTTCTCACGACTTTCTTTACACTTTAATATTGTGTTTCGCCTCACCAAAGAACGATTTTATTTTTCTACCTCCCTCTTCCCTTATCCGTATTATACCAATAAAAAAGTGAAAGGGGTTGGGGAAAGGTGACAACAGCGAGGATAGTCACCACTGTTTAGCCTGCTCTCAGTACACTAACCTGCAAATTTTATGATTGCACCAAAATGAAATAACTATGCCCAGTACGGAATCCCGTCTTCTTTTTTCCCTAATTTACATTTCCCCCCCCCGTAGTGCTACTGCTTTTTTACGTTTTTATTGCGACTCTCGTAGGCATTTTGTATTGATACCCCCAACCTCACTTCGTTGGTTACACACACACACACACACACACACACGCACGCTTGAACATACTCTCTGCCGTGTTTTTGCACCTTCGCGCGCCATTTCATTGGCCGTTCAGCACAATCCGCGGCCTCATTTCTCCTTCTTCCGCTCTGGTATTGTGTTGTTCGTGAGCGCGTCGCCGTTGTTGTTACTGTTTGAGTGTTAACCAGCCAATGGACAGCAGGTGGGCGGCTTCCAGGCGTGTCGCGGCCTCGCAGGTAACGGTACCTTTTGGATGGCAGCTGATGCAATACCCGTCCTCCACCCGTGAGGAGGTGCGAGCCATTGCTTTTGCAGCGTTACGGCGGTTGTTATATCCCATTGCTCGTCGATATATTGCCAGGTGGTATCGGGAACGAGTCGCGAGGGATATGAGCAAGGAGGTGAAAATGGAACCGCTGCTTTTCAGGGCTCTCAGGCAGCGTTCCGTGTTGGGTTCCTGCCTAAAAAAATCCAACGCGGTGGATGAACTAGAGAATAACAACGAGCAACTCAAGAGGCTACTGGATTCTATAAGCTATAGAGTATATCTACGAGGTGAGTTTATCCAGTACAGCAGAGAACCCTCAAACGCGGTAGTATTCGTGGCGAAAGGTATTGTTAAGAAATGCTCAACTGTTAGCCAAACTAGAGGGAGGGTGTCACACGATAGGAGGTTGTCTAGTTCTCACGTGGAAGTCTCTATCACGTACGATGACGACGAGGGCCCTATTGTTGCTACGCCATCGACTCAGTGCAGTGAAAAAATGAGTGTAGGAAGTATCGAGTCTGAGGCTCTGCGAACTCAGAGGAACACGTTGTTGTCTGCCCCGACTATACTTGGGGAATGCTCTGCTGTAGGGAGTTTTCCCTGTACGGAGTACTTACTGGCGGAGTCTTCTGTAGTGTTGATTGGATGGATACCAAAAAGCGCCTACTGCACCCTGCTAGGATCGTTTCCCCCGCAGATTCACAGATCTCTTCTTATGAAAGCACTCGAGACGAGGGAGCGGCTGCTCCCGCACTTTGGATGTATGACATGCAACCGTATGCGAATCTGCCCACTGCTGGTGTCACTCAGCGATAGAGATTTGTTGCAGTTGATGGAGCATCTCGTGCCTCGTGTAAGGCCCGCTGGTGTGCAAATAGGAGAACGGGAAGCTCCCCGACACATATTCTTTATTTGGCGTGGCGTAGTGTGCCTCCAGCAGGAGGAGGCGGTTATTCCCATGGGTGGTGCTCCTCCGTCACAACCAAGGAGCCGCACATTATTTTCGGAAGGACATACCTTTGGCGAATGGCAGTGCATGTTCCATGAGGGACTAGGCGATAAATTTTTTACCCTGACCAATGTGGACCTCTACCTTCTGCCGTTTTCTGTTCTTTCTTCGTTCATGAAACGGGATCAAAATATCCGACAACAGATTCATCGCGCTGCTAAAGTCATCAGTCTGACTGCCGATAAGTGCTTTGACGGGATGCGTTTTGTTCCTCCTTCTCTCGATGTACTCAAAACTGTCGTTTTGAGCCCCTCACAGGTGCCTAAGTTGATACAACGCGGGCAAGGTGCTGCAGGTGTTTTCAGTAAACGTGTTACAATTGCCAACAACTCCATCGCCAGCCATGTCTTCCGACCGCGCGATAACAAAACAGACCGAGTGAATGTTTCACCATTTTTTATAGAGCAGTTGCGGAAAATGCCGTTGGTGGGTCTCTGCGGTCCCCATGACAGCTTCTATACGGATTGCGCAGCACGTTTTAAATTGATGAGATACGAAGCGGGGCAATGCATCGTCGAGCGTGGAAGTGAGTGCAACTCCGTCATTCTTTTCTGCCAAGGCGGTGCAGTTGTAGTGGAAGACGAAGGTGTAGTGCAACGTAATGCGGAAGGCACTGTGCAGGCAAGGGAGTGGGCGAGTCTGCCACGCGTTCCTGATGGAAGCATCGTTGGCTACACCTGTGTGCGACGCCACCCGTGGACGTGTAGCATTGTTGCACCTGATGATGGAACAGAAGTGTGGGAGCTCAACCGAGTCAATTTCGTGGACGTGCTCCGTAAGCATAGAATAGAGCGACAAATGCACGAACTCGTGTTACAGCTCATGCAACCGCTTAGTTCAGTGGAAAACCGAGACCCGTTGTTGGACACGCAGCCGCTTTTGACCCCATCACCAAACTCATTGTGGAGCGAGTACCGGTTGCCCAACATGCATCCAGTTATTCTATCCGAGACGCCACGCTTTCCCATATGGAAAGAGGATGAAACAATGTTGGAGGCAACTCCTCAGTGGCGGCGGTCGAGTGTGGTGTAACTCAAGGGAACCAGGACGGTTATTTTAATCATATTTGACTCTTTAATGTAGGCGTGTCATTGTGGTCTAGGATATCCGCTGTGCACACGGGATAAGTTTCATGCACAGGTGTGTAGGAGTGCGTCTGCACAGACTTTTTTGTCTGTTTATCCCTACTACATTTTCCTTCTGCCCATCTGTTTCGTTTCAACTTATTTTCCTCATCGCTGTGCTTTTCCTTCCCTTCCCTTCCCTCACTTCTCTTCACTTCCTTTCCCTTTCCCTTTTCTTCCTTCTTCACCCGCGCGTACACGCATTAGTCTTTATACCCTCCACTGTCGTTCTCATTTACCCTCGTCTCTGTACTCTCCTTCTTTTTTTTTCTCTCTCTCTCCTTTACGTGCGCGACGTTAGTTCGACCTCTACGCGTCTACGAATGCGTTTTTGGTATTCGTGGCACTGTGTTGTATCACTTCCTGCTTTTTTTTACTTTTCGTTTATTGTTTTTTTTTTTTAAATCACCTTGTTCCACCGCCACCATCAATGCCATCATTGTATCTCTCTTTTTGTATGTGTTGTTTTACCTTTTCCCAGTGGTAAGCCTCAAATATCGCAACGACTGTTGTGCACCACTGGTGAATCATGATAAAAGGCACCAATGATAATGAACAATAATTTCCATGAAGAAGGAGCTACAGAGAAGGGGAAAAATAATAAATAAGGATTAAATTAGTTACTTTATGATTACAGGAAAGAAAGAGAGTCTTGTGTGTGTTTTTTTTTGATTGTCGCGGGAAACTTCATAAATCAAAATAAATGGAGGAAATTAATTAACTTTGTTTCGTTTCAGCGGGAACCGAAACGGAAGAACAATTGAAATAACAACTATTATGTTGGTAGCAATTAGGAGAAAGGAGAGAAGGTAAAAGGAGGTGCTTTGCAAAGGATGAAGCGGCGACATGTATAAATAAATATAAAACATCGCATCAACTTCTCTATATCAAAGGAAATCATTTACTCAATGGATTCTCAGCGAAATCATGATATTGACCTGATCGTGTATATATATATATATAGTAAAATTCCTTGTTATTTCACTCTGTTTTTTATTCTTGAGATCAGATATTTAAATTGATTATATGTATACGTATATATTTATGCATTGTTACAAGGGTTAGCGAAATAGACGAACTGACGCACGGCAATGACAACGTTTTCCGTACGAGTTAGCCACTGGTTGAAATGATACTTGAACAGAAAAAAAAGATATATATATATATATATATATAATAATAATAATAATAGAAAAAAAATAATAGAAGCAAAATAAAGGGTTGAAACAGTTACTTTCTGCGAAAATAAATTTATATGATGATTCGTGACGGAACGGTTGAGGGCCAGCCGAAAGAAAGGAAAGTAAGGAACGAAGGGGACTAATTGATTAAACCTTTATGTTTTTGTTTATATAGTTACTTATTTGTTAGTAAAGCACCCAGTGAGACGTCTATTATCAGTTGCAGGTTATTATTTTTGTTCTTATTATTCTTATTTTTGTTTGTTTTACGTCCTTTTTGAATATTTTTCTATCTGGTGCTCTCCTTACCTCCTGCGCTCCCCCACTCCCTTTATTTTGTTTCTTTCTTTCTTGGCTTTCTTTTTTTTTTTCCTTTACTCTCCTTGTATTTTCCTTTAGTGGGGTCTTCTCAATCTCAGCTAAATATGTGCAAGAGATCCGACCTTTTGAGAAAAGCAAAGGAGGTAAAAATTGAGGAAATCTCCCAACAAAAAAAACAAAAAAAACTGTTGCTACGGCACCTGTTGAGCTTTCTTTATTTTATTTTATTTTGGGTTATTTTACTTTTCTCCTCCGGCAACACACACGCGTTTTGTTTGTGCTGGTACGTGCACCGTCATTTTTCCGCACTTTATTTTTCCGTTAAAAAAAACGACAACAACTCAATTGTATCGGTGCAAAGCGGCTGCCCTTTTTTTTTATTATTATTAAATCCCATTCGCCTATTTCCCCCTTCACCTCACTTCCTTGCCAAATCGCGTGGCAAATCATTATGTGGTATACGGTAACGGCATTTAAAGGTGTAAATAGGGTGGGAAATCAGTGAATGAAAATAATGAATGGAGAAAAAAAGAAAATAAAATAAAAGGACAAAACAAACTTTTAATGTGCGCATAGGAGTGAGTTAGATGTCCTGAGGGTCGGTGGAAGGTAAAGAAGACGTATAATACAACATGTTTGTTCCATTTTTTTTGTTTGTTTGTCGTGTTTATTTTTTCTTTTTTATCTTTTAGTTGTTGTACCTTCACTGAGTTAGGTGAAAGTGAATTCCTCGTCCTTCCTCATAGGAAAATTTCCGTCTTATCTTCGTTTTGTTGCTGCAGTTGAACACAATGGTACAAGCTCTACGTCACCCATCTCCTAATATTCACTTCATATTTCGCAGTACCCCCCTACCGTTGCTGACTATTTCTTTTTTTTTTTTGTTTGAACAGTTGTGCTCCCCATAAATGTAAGGGAGGGGGAAAAAAGAAAGATAAATGAGAAACATAGAACATACTATATATATATATATATATATATATATATTTATGTGTAACCGACAGATTTTCCATTTTTTTTCCTTTTTTATTTTGTTTGAAAAAAAAAAAAGTTATTATCTCTTTTTCCTTTTGTGGGCTCGTTGTGGATTAGTTGGAAGGGGGGTGGGCAAAGTTGGACACTTTTCGCCAGAAGTTTTACGAAGTGCTAAGAAAAAAAAAGGGATGAGAGAAGCAGGCGCCGTTGCCAAGCATAATTTTATACACCGGTTTGTAAAGGGTTGATTCCAGTGGGCTGAAGGAAAAAGCTTTCGTTGTACCAACAGGCTAATTTTTAATATATTTTTTTAAATAGTTTATTCACGCCGTTCCGGTTATTGTGATACGTGCGCCATATGCAATATAATTAAAAAAAAAAAAAGCACACGAAGTCGCGTCGTCAAATTTCCTTATCTCCTCTTTCCACTGTTTCTATTGTCAGTACCGTTATCGTTGTTATCATTTATACTGTTCAAATTACGGAAGTGGTGACGGCAAAGTGTAGTCCAAGCGAGGACCGTGTTGAAGGGAGAAGAGGTGAAAGAGAGCAGTAGCGCGTGCGTGCGTGCGTGCGTGCGTGTGTGTTGCACTGTGATATTTGTCGCATTGGAAATGTCCTTCAGGATTCCCAATAATTTACTGCAGGTGCTGGCAGACTACACATCTCAGGCCCTGGGTGCCGCACACGATATATCGAATGAGTTCGAGGAGGATATAAACGAACTGGATTGCCAGGCCAAGCGCATTTGTGTGATTCTTCGGATCATTCGCGAGAGCGCGCACCGACAGTCTTCAGCCGAAGGGGGGAATGCCACTTTAGGAGGTTGCGAGTCACCCAAACCCATAGAAGTTGCCCTGAGAGGTTTGGGTCATCTTATTCATGAATTCACTGGGCTCCCAGACATCGGCTCAGCGCCAATGGGAAGAGAAGGACAGAGACGGGAGCTCACGGTTCAACCACTTGGAAAGCCCGTTTCGTTAGCGGAAGCAGCATTGGAATTATTTGGGCACAATACAAAAATTATTTTTCGAAGAAAGGATAAACGACCTCGTGATGCAGCGATTGTTGAGGGCAAAACCGAACGACGTGGCACGGTATACTCTCGGTTAGCTACCTCACAACGTAAGCGGCGGTTTGCCTTATATACAGCTCGGGTGGCTTTATTCCCTGAGGCTTTTCATACCCCGACGTTATCCCAAGAAGGTGGTGAAGGCGAGATGCGACCATTTGTGTCACCTGCCGTGAGAGAGTTTGCGGATCTCAACGTTGAAGCGGAGCGGGAGATGTTTGGGTCGTTTTATAGGTTAGACACGAAAGCGGAACTACTTCGGGAGTGGCCTTCACTTTTTAGTACCGTTGAACATCTTCAGGGTCTCTTGCGCGCTGAGGGTGTGCGATTTATTCCCAGTGAAGCGATGAAACGGGAGAATTTGGAGGGGCAGTTACGCTGGTTTGAGTTCCCATTCACAGATAATGGTGTTGTACGAATGATTGTGAAGCATGTACTGGCAGTGGATTTTACGTGGGAGTTGCTGCAGAGTGGGCGCTGGCGAGTACTTGGCCTGCATTGGTTATTGAAAACCCGTCCACCACCGGCATTTCTGCTTCCTCTCGGTTCAGGCGGATGTGAAGACACAAGCAACCTCTGGAAAGAGAAGGCATCTTCCCTCCGTGCCACCACTCTCCGCGTTGAGCCGGCGTACTATGAGGCTGCGTTGCGTTTTTTGACCAACTGTTTTGAAACTGGCCTCGAGGGCGGTGCTGTGGGAGCCCTACGTTTGGCGGACGCGGTGACGATGGAGGTCATTGAAACTCAGTGCAGGGAACTTAAGGAGAACTTTTTTGTTGGGCCGTTGGAACCATCCTTTGTTTTGGATGTGCGACCAGGAACACACGTATCACTGGCATTGAACTGGCCTCACAATTCGTCCTTTTACTCAACGACGGCGCCGTTAAACGAAGAAGGTGGTGGCCCACTGTACCTCAAGTACAAGTTGCGTAACGGCACTGTTGTGTTTGAGAAGAGGAGAGGTACTGACACCCAAGCAGCTGTGCAATCTGACTTCTACACCGATTGCTTGACCATCGATGACGGACAGTCGGTTGTCGTTGTTGATATTGAACGTCAGTTGTGGCAGTTTATCTGTGCGTGATTTTGCCCCTTGGCGATCATTGCTCTGTTTTCCGTTGGTTCGTGAGGTGGAGCGCATTAGTTATGCTGGCCACTCCATGTAATATACACTGAGAAATTAGCAGATCTCACTGTCTATACCCTGCCTGTCCTCACTTGGGGTATCTATGCTTTGATTGCTTAAGTTAATCTGTCACTGATCCCTGCTCCACTCCATCGTACGACCTCTTTCATATGTTTTTTTTTGTCGTTGCCTCCTCTTTCGTAGTAGTGATAGTACCCTCACCGTCGTCGCTTACAGAAAAATTGAAAGTCAAAAAGGGCGAACTGTGCGAACCCGGCCTGTTATTGTCGCTTCTGGAGGGGGTCAGGGAGGCTGGTACGGTAAACCAAGCGTAAAGACACAACCAGCAAATTAGGGGTATGTCGACAAGCATCACAAATTTTGTTAAAAGAGTAGGCACATCGCTACAGCATGATGTACGTACTTTTACCGTATGGGACCCAATAGGTAACAAAGTGCACTGCGCAGCGCGTGATGCAGTTTACTTGGTTATGGACTGCCCCAAATTCTTCATGTACACACATGGAGCTTACGGAGCAATGCGGCGTTACATACGTCAGGCACGTATCAATAAGGGAAAGGTGAACCCGGAGGATTTTCGCGACGTGGATACCAATGTGTTGCGGGAGTCTCTTATTCGGTACGCGCAGTGGAAAGGACCGCTGCAGAAAATCGACTTTAGAGTGTTTTATTGGATGTATGTCCTTATGATTGGTTATGTGTTCTGGCAAGGTTTAGCGCTCAATAGGATGCTGGAGGAAAAGATAGACCGCAGTGGTGTATCTTTGGACAAACGGCGGAGTATGTTTGATGATGACTACGAGGAAGACTTACGACCTCAGTAAGAAACCATGGGTCGGTCTCTGGGGGGAGGGGATGGTTACTTTTTAGTTTCTCATCATTTCATTTGAGAATGGAAAGGGAGGAAAATAACATTCCTTTTATCGTTTTTTTTTTTTTTTGGTAGCTTACGCTACCGGTGCCTGCGGTCGTTATAATTTATAAAAACAAAAAAAATCATTATTGTCATCGTCACTGTTATTATGTATTTGCCCCTCTTCATTGGGTGGGAATTACTTGCCATTGCGAACATGCGCTGCGTTGTCCCTTTTCATTGTTTCCCCTCACCACGCCTTTCTCCATGGTTTGGTAGCGCTTTGTGAGAATCAGTTCACGAAGTAGTGGCACCAGTGCGTGCTGTTATTAGGGATGAGCGCTGCGGCACCTGTCCTTTCTACTAAGGTGGATAAATACGAGCAGGTATTAGCCAAGTATGATTGGCGATCGCCGTTCCCACCGCGTGGATACCAATATGGTATCGGCCGTGGTGCAAAGGCATTTATCACTTCAGCAGAGTTAAGTGCGACGACGGGCGTCTCTTCCCCGCTGTTGGCGTTAGGTGGTGAGCAGAGTGCCATGCTTGATGCGCTTGATCGTCTCGAGGAGCGCCGTCACAAGCGTAGGAGGGAGGATGTGAAGGGTGGAGCCACATCTCGTGAGGGTAAGAAACCAAAACTCCTGCTTTCGATGGAGGATATCGCAACGGTGGGAAGTGGTGCTTCCAATCAATCACTGGTGAAACGCAAGGCGCGTACAGAAGATATGGACGTTGTGGACGGATACGCTTTCGATGATGAAACTGCCGTGGTGACAGCAAGTGATCTATTGCGTGGCAGAGCCCTCGCAGCGAATCAGACGCTGGAAAATATTCTTAACATGGGCTCTTCATCGGAGCAAACGACGTGGATTACACATTCTCGCGCACTCCGTGAAATGGGTATGACAAAGAAGGCTCAACAAACGTTAGTGGAAGGATCAAGACTAACCGGAAGTAAAGGCCCACTTATTTGGAAAGAGCAACTCCAGCATCTTAACGATCCAGCAGCCCAACGACAGCTGCTAGAGCAGGCCGTAGCAGCATGCAAAACGTGTGAAGAGCTTTGGTTTTTACTGCTGCAATACCAACCGCCACACGAACAGCTCCACTGGTTGCAGAAAGCTGTAATGGCCTGTCCTGCAAGCGAAAGTCTTTGGCTTCGTATATTAGGTTATGTTACTGCACCGCGGGATCAGAGGAAAATTATTCGTAAGGCACTTGAGGTCACTCCTACCCTTCCGTCACTTTGGGCAATGTTGGCACGGCTAGAGGACTACGAACGTGGGAAGGCTATTTTCAATGCCGCGGCTGCAGAGCATCCGTCAATGAAAATCATTATTGAGGGTGCGAAGTTTGAGGAGTTTCATCTCAGGGGTCAGGTAGGCAGTGAAAAAGAGGGAGGCAACGAGCAGTTACATAATGCGAAGATCCACTCACTGGTGCGACAGGCAGCACAGCGTTTTCTCCTAATGGACGAAGAAAAATCGAGAACCGAGTGGCTTGACGCAGCCCGAGTGGCTGTATCTGAGCGTTACATATTAACTTCTGCGTACATGCTCTTGCACTTCGTTTGTGATACGGGAGCGGCAACTCTTACTATCCCGGTTACATGGCTTGAGGATTTGGCGGCCCTTGTTCCTGATATGTGGAGGGCACATGATGTCCTCTGTGCCGCATGGGCCACAATGCTCATTGGCCGTGATGCCGCAGTAAAAGGGACAAATGAAGCAGTGACAGAGAAGGACGTGCAAATTATAGGATTTGCTCTCCGCTCAGCACCCTTCACATCACTAGAGACTGCGGTTTCTGCTGTGACGAGGTACATTTCTTCGACTACCGTGTCATACACGAGCAGAGTAGAAGACGGCATGAAGAAGGAAGGGATAAAGGAGGAAGAAGAAGAAGAGGAGTTGGGAAGGCCAGTGGCTACCATCCAGGCAGCGCCGCCAACCTGTTCAACCTCAGCCACCGCCGCTTCGCAGTGTCTTCCGTTGCCGCTTGTATCGGTACTACTATATACGTTGTTCCGTGCTCCCGCGTTCAGCACAATCGATGTGATGCTTTCTGTTGCAAAGGTTTTTTATGACCATCACTTCTATGACGGGGCACACCGTGTTTTGATGCTCGCCATCACGCGGTATCCGGTGAATGCGCTTCTTTTTACAGCTGCGGCGAAGACAAAAATGGCCATGGGCTGCCGCAAAGGGGCCGAGGAACTCCTTCTGAAAGGGACGGCCATAGATCCGTCTGACTCAGATATCGCCTGGGTGAAGTTGGCAGTACACCGCCGCAGTAATCGTGAGGACATCGTGCCTCTGCTTGATGAAGCACTTGTTCACTTTCCCACGTCTGAACGGCTGTGGCTTATGAGATTGGAGGCTGAAGGAATGAAAGCGCAGCAGCTGCTGGAGGACGCTATGGGGCGCGGCTCCAGTACTGCGCCCACTATCAATGGACTGCGTAGGGTATACGGTAAAGCACTATCGTCAGAGCACTGCCGACTCTCCCCTACCATATGGTGCTACGCGGCAGTGAAGCTAGAGTCCAATTTGTTTAGTGACGCCGGGGCCGCTAGAGCCCTACTCCTGGAGGGGCTTGTCGTGTGCGAAAAAGGGTGCCAACATCTTCATCACAATGGCAGCACAAAACGGGCTGAGGTGCGTGCGACTTTTGGGCTGGCGAGATGTCATGTTGAATTGCGGCATGCCGGTAGCGAGACGGCCCTTGAAACCGTGAAGGAGGTGCTTCAGCAACTTCCTAAGGTTGACGGCTGCTTTACGGTTTCGGTGGGGGAACTCGTTGCACTTTCCATTGACTTGGAAAACCCCGCGACGCGAGGGCGTGCAGCTGCTCAGGCAGTGCAACACTGGCGCGTACGTGACCCCCTTGTGTTTTCATCGGTTGCAAAGTTGTACCACGCAGCAGGAAGGCATGAAAAGGCACTGGAGCAAGCAATGAAGGCAGTCCAAATGAGTAAGGGTCGCTGTGGCGATGCTGTGGCACTGTGGCTTAAGCTTGCATCCATGTCCACCTACAGGAAGATAGTTATGGAAAAGATGGGGCTTACTGTCAAGGATGAATCCAATGAGGAAGAGACTGCCCTTCAAAATGGCGTGCTGTTGGCATGGCTGTGGAAACAGTTAGCAAATGGCAGTTCTGGCGGAACCTCCAGCGGTGAGGCAATGGAAGACATGAAAGGGTCCACAGAATCCGCAACGCACTCTGAACCACCTAAGCCCAATTCCGGGCCGCTTTGGATATATGTGTCCAAGTCACGGGACCCCAGTAACGTCACATTGCTAGGTTTCAGAGATTCTGTTGAGGTTATGCTTACGCAAGTCGTGGAAATGATCAAATTGTAACAAATTGTGGGGGAGGGAAGTTTTTGGTTTGTCATTGTGGAGAGGCATCTCACGTGTGCTGGTCCCTTGCCAACGACAAGGCTCCCCACTCGTGACTAATCGTTTGGTGTCAAGTTTTGTCATATCTTGCGTTGGGAGAGAGCAGGGAGGCTTGTTTATACTGAGCGAGATCGAGCTGTTTGGCAGACTTTCGCGCACTACTCCTAGCAGGAGAGCCCCCGCCTTTTAATTTTTTACCGTATCTTGCTGGGAGTGCTCATGTCATTCCAAGGTTTCAATCCACTCCCTTCACTCTCGCCTTCAAGTGAATCACACTTATCTCTTTTTTTCCTACATCCGAAAATCATATATGGTGTTACACTGCAATGTAAGCTATTAGCTTGATAAGGGAGAAAAAAGGGTTTCAGTGGAGAAAAAAAAAGTTTTTTCCTTCCGATGAGTGAGGTAGCCGATTTCAGTGACTCTGCGGATGAGTGGGAGGCAACGCCGAAGGTCCCAGTGGACGACGCTGAGGAAGCTGCAAACGGGAAGCCAAAGCCGAAGAGACCGCAGATTGATCAGCTCACAGGCGAAGAGCGCGAATTGGCCGGTGAATTACTGAAACTTGTCTTCCACCTACCAGATGGCTCCGTACAGCACCGGGAACATTTTATGGGACAGACGGTGTCGTACCTGAAGGCACAATTGGAGGATGTGGATGGTTTGCCGTATGAGCGCACAACTCTCTTTTTTGAAGATCGCCAATTACTTGACCCTCTCTCGCTGAATGACTTGCCATTTTCTGTGGATGGGGAGAATCATATCACCGTACGCCTTTCCAACTGAGAATAATCCACTTTACTGCGCTCGTTCTTGCCTTGATGCAAAATGAAGATACTGACGAGAGAACTCCCACTTACCAACACGTGAAGAATGTCGTCTTCGGTGGTGATAAAGAGGGAGGAGGGGATGTTTGGGCATATGATTGCGTTTAGTCCAGCCGCACACTGGGGTTTGGAAGGAGGTTATGAGCAAAAAAAAAGAAGGGCGTGGGGAAAAAATCTCCGATGAAGTGGTATCACGCAACTCGAGTCGTCGAACCTCGGGGGATGTGATGTCATGTTCAGTGGGAACAAAACAGACACCAAATGAAGATGGCGTGTAGGAAGACGCGCGAGCACCTTTTCCTTTTTTTTTTTTACTTCGTTTTGTCTACATTAAATTGTTTTTGCACCGGTTGGCTTCGTCTAGCGAGGGGTGTTGAATTGATCCAGATGCATGTGGAGAGACTTTGCTTTTATGATATGCTCTGTGAGAGAAATAAAAGTAAAAATGAAACAACTGTAGCGAATGCGAGGAGGGATTGACGATCTCGCCAATGCGCGATGTTATTGTTGTGTTGTGCAACTGACTGCTCGCATATATCAGTGGTGGGCGCATCGCCAGCAAATCAGAAAGTGCGTGGTGCACGGGAAAAGGTTTTATTGTTACCATTATTGTTATTAATATTATTAGTTTTCTTCCACACTTTCCGTCACTGTTCGCCCTCCTCCTAGCGGTTCACTCCCCCTCCTCCACATGTATTTGTTTTCTTTCCAGCCAACCATACGCGAATCTTTGTGATGCAAGAATGCATCGTTGCCTCAACTTCAGCTCTTCACCAGCTTTTTTCTCTTTCCTTGTGACATCTCACTTTTCCCCCATCATATATTTGGTGCATTTGTATACACCCGAAGTATGTGTGAATATATATATTTTTTGGTGTCTGCTGTGTTTCGCCTAAAGAATCAGCAGTAGTTTTGTTCAGCCAAATGCTCAGGATCAAAATCGCCGGATTTGCTGCTGGAGTGGTGACAAGCTTTTCCTTGTATCATCACTTTGTATTTATTAGGGTCCTTGACGCACACACAGCGCAAAGCAAACGGTTGACAGGCATTGGAGAGGAGCTTATGCAAGTGTCGCATGACGTCACGACAAAGGTATCCGACCCGCAAAAGTTTTCAACATAATACCCCTACGAATAAGCACAGGAGGAGATATATCATATATACATATATATATATATGCCTGGGCATAAGCGTCAATCTTCACGCTCCTTTGTAGTACTTGTACGCGCCTCGTTGAGTATAGAAGGTGCGCGGGTTGTGCCCTCAAGAACTACCACTGGCGCTGGTGCACTTGTACGTTGGCCCAGTTGTGGCACCATTCACTTGCACCCAGTGGTTTTCTTTAGTGTTTTTCTTTATTGTTTTTCAATGACGAATCTAGTTCCTAAAGCACATCCCTTCCCCTTTCTTTTTGCAAGTGGTCTCCTTTATCCCCAGCAGCGTCTGATTTTTATGGTGTATATACCCGCTGTTAGTATCCTGGGCATTTGGTGTTCTCAGCCTCTTGCCGCTTTTGCCTGTATCCCGTAATCTTTCCGTCCTCTTTTTGTAATTTGGTACTATCTTCCTCACCCAGCGCACTCCAGGAGGCGATACTGAGACCCCACACACCCCAACAAGTTACAAGGGTTCAACGCACGCTATACGTAAAGAAATATATATATTTCTGTACTTTGTACTACGGTGTTAGGTACCAAGGTCTGTGCAGTGGGGCCTGACGACGATGATTCATGCGGTTGTTATGGCGCTTTTTCACAATAAGATCTCCAGAGTAACACTAGGAAGTACGCCACAGGGTGCCGTGTCGTTACCTGTGGCGCAGTGGCTGAAACCTATGCTTGAGTCAAACACTTCACTCACTACAGTTACTCTTCACACACAATACATCCCACCGGAATCACTTAAGGTCGTATTACTCGGTGCGTCACGCTGTCGAGGCCTTCAGTATCTTCGGTTGGTTGGTGGCATCAGTGTCTTACAGTCTAAGGTGTTGATGTCGGCCCTGGCTCACTTCACACTTTCCTACAGACCCTCCAGGCCATCTACTGACGTGCGATGCAGAGTTCCCAACGGTGAAGAGTACTCGCATGCCCAACGCGTGGCTCAGCCGTCACCATCGGGGGCACCGGAGAGGGAAAATGGGCGTTTTGCACTCAAAGCCTGTGAGGCACAACGGGCCAACGACATGGACATGTGCTGTAACCCTATATACCAGAGACTGTGCTCTCCAGCTCTCCTGAACGCAAGGGCCGCAGGGCCACCGTCACCGTGCATCCGACAACATAACGGCGTACATGTAGTATTGGACGTGCAGCACATGGATGATGTTGTTGCTGCTTTCCTTGTAAGAGGGCTGGAACGAGCGGAACGTGTTATCGGTCTCGATGTTCATGTCAGTTCTGTTTCGCAGACTGCTAGCCGTGCTGCTGCACGCCTCCTGTCGCGCACAGAGTCCATCATCAAGCTGAACGCGGAGCGTCTGGGTCACCTACTTGCTCGATGTCCATCACCTGTACCACAGAAAAAGTCGTCGCGACGCCATGCAGAGAATGCGGTAAGGTTAGGCACCTCGCCACACTCTCCGCTTTGTCGGCCGAACGCCGGGGCTGACGGTGGTCCCCCGCGTCCCCCCACTGCCGACCCTCAAAGTCTGCCAACTCGGCGATATTCCCCGCCACGGCTCCTCCCCGAGCATCCTTGTGAGCCACACTCTCCCCCACCCCGGCCACTGGGGGCGGGTGCTCCTCACCGGCTCTTCAGCACCCCAAGCGTTACGTTTACTGCCGATGGTGACTGCGCCGAGGAGGAGTCCGATGACAACACACTGACTGGCGGGGAAGGAAGAGGTGAAGGGGATAAGGAAGAATGTGAGGAAATACGAGAAGCGAATAAGGAATGTGAGTCTGCCCCACCCAACAACCGTGCTTCCCCCAATACGGATATTGTGGCTTGCCCTTTTCAGAAACTTGAACAGAAGAAGGTTGAGGTGTGGGGGTCGAGGTCGACCGTTCCGGGTTCGCCGAGTCCATGTTACAAACCCCATGCACCGTTACATCAACCGCCTTCTCACCAGGGGCAGTTGGTGCAGCATATGCGTCACATGCGTAATTACGTGAAGGACATTAACTCAGTTGTAGTGCGCTATCAGGTGGGCAGTCGGGAGACCGTTCAAAGAATGGTAACAGCAATGCAGCAACTCGAAGAGCAGTTAACACAGAGTGTCACTGAAAAGTTGACGGATATGTTGGTGACCATTTCGGAGGTTGAAAGGCCGGAGACCTAGAATAGTAGTACCCCAACCTTGGCACTATAATTCACACCGGATCCTTCTACGGGTTGTGGTTGTTCTTCTTGTCTCTTGTGGATAGAGGCACTGCCGCACAGAGAGGCCTTTACTTTTTTGTAGTTTAACTGCTATTACGGTCGTTGGGCCTATAAATTTGATTTCATTTTTGGTTTGTTATTATTTCCTTTCCTTTTTTAGCTATTTTTGCTCATTTTTATTTTCTGAACTTGAAATAACTTTCTGTGTGGGTGACCCCTTCCCAAATCCATACACATTGCTTTAGGTATTTCATATTTTCACCTGGAATGAAGGCTGCTTCGTCTTATGTCCTTTGGTGGCTCATTATTCGTGCTCCGTCTCAATATATCATATTGTTATTGCTTACCCTGATCTTTCACCTTCCTTTCGCAGTTTTGCTCCTTTTGCTTCCCCTCGCTTTTGAGCTGAGGTCGTTCATTATCAATTTCAAGTGAAGGAGCTGGTACGCCAACCCGCTGTTGAGTGAAAGTGCCAACGTCAAATGCCACCATCACCAGCAGTGGTCGGCCGAAGTCTTGTGAATTCCTTCAAACAGTTCGTCTCAAAAGATTTACACACTCGGCATGTGGACGCAACATACCGCCTTGTGCTGGACTGCGTTGCCGCTGTCGACCCACTGATGCGGCTTTATACATTCGGTTCCACTGTTGTGTACGGTGTGCACGAGAAGGGAAGCGATGTGGACTTTGTTGTGCTCAATAAAACGGATGTGGAGGATGGGAAAGGTGGGGATGCAGCCACCCAGGTAGCTAAGGGGTTGCAGGCTGACATCCTGGCTAAATTAGCGCGTGTGATAAGGCAGAAGCATCTGTCGTGGAATGTGGAAGAGGTCCGGCGAACGCGTGTGCCTGTTGTGCGTGTTAAGGGTGGTGGTGCTGTGGATTTCGACATCACTGCGTACAGGCGCAATGGAGTACGAAATAGCGCCTTACTTCGCGCTTATTTTGAGCAAAATCCACCGTGTCGCTGGTTGAGCATGAGCATCAAGCGGTGGAGTAAGCAAACGGGACTTAACGCATCTGTCATTGGTGGAAGCATAACTTCCTATGGTTTCAACTTAATGGTAGTTTACTATCTACTGCAGCGGAATCACCTCCAGTTTGTGCCTCCTTCCACTATCGATGTTTCCCGCGTTGAACCTTTGCCACCCCATCTCCCGCTGGAAGAACCGGCAGACGAGGGATTAGAGCTGGGAACACAGGTGCTAGATTTTCTGCATTTTTTCCTTCATGAGTTTGATTCGGACAAACAAGTAATCTCATTGAACCGGCCAGGAATCACAACTAAGGAAGAATTGGATTGGACAAAGAGCGCGGAAGACTTTGCCCGTATGAACGGCGAAAAGGTCCACTATCAGTGGTGCATCGAGGACCCCTACGAACTAAATCTGAATGTTGGTAGAAACGTGACACCCCTAAAGCGCGACTTTCTTCGTAGGCATTTGGAGAAGGCACGTGACACGGCGCTACTCACTATTGTCTAGGTTGGGGGGGAGAGGGGAACGTTCCTTACCACGGTGAAGAAAAGGGGAAGGGAGGTATCTCATTTATTCACATTAATCTACTGTATTTTATGCAGAAGGGAAACAAGAATCTTGTGGCTGCATTTAGTCAAATTTCCTTGACTTGGTGCCCTTTCACAACCTCACTAATCAAAACCCTGCTTTCTGGCTTCTACATGTCTGCAATTCCTAGCGTTTACCCGCTTGTGCGCGATACCCCTGTTTTTTTTCTTCTGTTTCCCGACACCTTCTATATCCGATTATATATTGCCTCATCTCGCTTTAGAGAGTTTGAAAGCGCGGCCCCGGCGACGGAAGGAAGTGCTGGCAGAGGAAGCCTATCGAGTTTTTTCTTCAAGTCGAAGCCGTTTTGGAAACAAAAGGACCGCTGTGATCAGGAGCAAAGGGAGAACAGTTCATTAGCACATCGCATTTCATAGGGCGAAGTTTGACTAACGTGGAGTGACATAAGTTTGCACTGCCACAGTAGAAGTGTTAGCGCATCAGTTTGGTTATTCGAAGGTAAAAAATAAATAAAATCTGAGAACACATCGGAAGGGAGTGGTGTTGTGAACGGCAAGTGGCAAATATAGCCCCACGACGTGCGGCAACAGTTGCGTATCGGGGAGTAACTAGCGGATTTTCGCATGCGCAAGCAATTATTTTTCACCCTTGCACGTCCTTGTGTGGCGGTTGGGCGTCGCTTCATATCTGGTGACAACAAATCCATCGATAGCAGCGCCTTCATCAGCGATGATGACGCGCTTCGGGGGGAGCTTGCTTCAGCGCTTGATACGGAGGGGCACGCACTACCCTTCGACGTACACCTGCAGCAGCCCCATTCGTCGGGTGACGGGACGGCAGGTGACACGAGCACCATTCAACTGGAGAAATTATCGCATCCACCAGCACGCTTTGATCTCCTCACCAATTCATTTGTGTACAAGTGGCAGACGAAGGCAGCACTCGCTCGTAAAGTGTCAGGACCGATGAGGGAGTGGGCTGCCGAGCTGAAGTATCGCACTGGGGTACATATTGAATTGGAACCCACATACCCAGAGAGGCTTTCTGAGAATGCTGTAAAAGGCAGTGGAAGCGACGACGGAGATGGCACACAGTGGGGGGCATACGAGACGGCGGATGATGTGGATATTACGGTTTACCTTTTTGGCTCGGAGCGTGGCATTTTCAACTGTCACAAGCTCATGGAGGCGGCTATACAGCAAGACCCTGTATACGTACGGCTGGGCATCTTTAGGCGGCTGGCGAACTCAAGTGAGGTCGAGTGGCTAATGTTACGCAGGATAAACCGTGAACTACGGCCTCCCGACATTCCTCCTATTTCCCTAAAACTCCCAGGAAAGTGGACGTTGCTCTACGAGCGCTACAAAGAGGCGGCTATACGTACACTGTGGGAAGAAACGGGCATTACCGTAGATGCTTCAAATGTATACCCCACCGGCCATCTGTATCAGACTGTTCCACAATACTACTGGCGCGTTCCTGTACGCTATTTTGTAGCGGAAGTCCCCTCGGACATTCGCGTCGAGGGGCCACAGGTGGTCCCGTTGCAGTACATGAGAAACTGGGATGCACGGCTCCTTCGGCAGTCGCCGGACCCTATTGATCGTGCATGGGCGCAGTTAGCGGATCCTGCTACTGGATGTGCATGGATGAAGGCTTCCATGATTGACCAACTGCAGAAACCGCTGCGCGGAGACAACTATATGGCGATACGGTACACGCCTCCACCCTATTCTAATTTGCAAGAAGTGGTGGGTCTTGGCGACGGGAGTATTACTCCTTCGACAGGTAACGGGGAAGATGCATCGTGATTAAAACGGTTGTTGGGCGGTGAATGTTGTGAATGGGTGGCTACTTGCTCTCTACATCCTCTCTGAGTTAATAAACCGGCGGGGGGGGGGGGAAGAGAGGTTGGACGGGGGGAAAGGGCGCAGGAGCGGAGGGTTCTGTTCCTGGAAGCACGATGCAAACCGGCGGAGCAGACGGCAAAAGATTCACTGGCAGTGACTATTTGGGGGGGGGGGGGGGTACCAGCAGTGGTCGTAAAAAGAAAATACCTGAGCGAATCAACACTTCAGGGCCCCCTTTTCCATCTAACGCTGATTTACTCTTTTTCCTTTACGTGAGGTGAGCTGTAAGCTATTCTACTGTGTATCCGTCCCACCACCTATTTTGTCTCCACATACTATCGGCGCCCCACTCGCTTGTGCAAACAGGTTTGGTAAAAGTCCACCACAACTCGTCTGCACAGCTGACCTCACAGCCTGGGGTAGTGAGGACCTTCCGTTGGCGATACTGCTGGGGACAACATCATTTCACCAGTATCAAAAGGAAATTTTCGGAAAGGGCCCGAGCAGGAGTTGTATTGGGTGACTAAGAAGAGACAAAGGTAGGCAACCAGAAAATGCACTCGAGAAGGAAAGGGAACCGAAGAAGTAACACCAACGGACTGCGGAAGAGCGAAACATTTGAGGACTTTTACGGCAGTCATTACGGGGAACGCTGGGCAGCGCTCCGCAAGGCACTGTGCGCACCGGCTTGCGACAGGTCTGTTCTCTGGAACAAATTTGTTAAGCTCCCCTTTGAAAGTGCTATGGGGGACGTGAAGCGCGTTGACGACGCCTTGCTTCTTCAGTTGTTTAGCCCACTGGGAAGTGGTGAGATGCCCCCACCGGCCATTGATGAATTCAATGTAAAGGCGCACTATCCCTTAGATTACACAACTGCACTGGCTGTAGAGCTACTAGGCGTACAACAATTTGACCTTGTTCTTGATCTCTGTGCGGGAGTGGGCGGTAAATCCATAGCAATTTCCCAGTTCCTATCTAATAGTGCTTCATTAACCGCCAATGAGCAGCGCGGTGACCGCTGTGCTCGTTTGCGCCGCAACATCAAGGAGTACGTGCCTAGTAATTACGTCCCCGTAACTGTTACACAGCGCAAACCAGAAACTTGGCACGACCCATCGACTTACCACCGCGTTCTCGTTGACGCCCCATGCACGGGAGAACGACAACTGCTCCAGCACAGTGGCAAGCATGCAGTTAGTCCACTGCACTGGTCCCTACAAGCTTGTGTGGAGCTAAGCCACACTCAGCGGGGGTTACTTCTTCGATCTATCGAGACATGTCGACCTGGGGGGCGTATTGTGTACACTACGTGTTCCATTTCACCGCTAGAAAACGATGAAGTTGTCCGTGAGGCATTAAAACGAACGCGCTGTCAGGTGGAGCTAATGCATCCCCCAGTGCCCATTGGCGAGAAGACAGAGTTTGGACACATTGTACTACCTGACCGAGATAATGGTCGGGGGCCGGCGTATTACTGTGTCATCCACAAGATATCTGATAAACGAGAGGAGAGTGAGGATGAGGATGAGGATGAGGATGGAAATGACGATGATAGCACGAGTTCATAAAAGGCAGGGCAGTGTGTGCGAAGCACCTACCTGCGTGAAGAATCTGCTCAGCAGTGATGCAAACTTGGAGAAAAGCTTAAGGCGGTTAAAACTAAGCGACCCCTGTGTGTGTTGAGAAGAAGAGGGAGAAGAAGGGCAGGGCGGGTCAAAAAACAACAACGCAACTGCTGCACAGGATGGCGCCCAAAACGTTATTTTAACCTAACCCTTACATAGGGTGTCCTCAACTGCTTGAGTGTCAAATGAAACTCTCAAATGTTTTTGTGTATGGTTTGTTGCTGCTTGACATATTGATTGTCTTCGTGCCCTTCGTCAGTGGATGTTTGTCTGTAATTGAGTGTCACGCTGATAGGCATCATAGGTCTTCGTAGTTATTCGTTGCTTGTATAAAGACTTTTTTTGATGGCAGCAGCTGCATAAACCAAATCCTATATGAAGCACTGTTCTGCGTGCGCGGGGGGAGCTACGCTGTTACGAGCTACTAGAATGACAGGAGCCACTTTCATCCAAGCCCGGTGTGCACATTTAGTTCGCGGCACCAACCGGAGTCTGGGACAGCATCAAGGGACTAATATTCCTCACTACCGTCTACCACTCAGGAGGGCTTTGCGTCTTATAGATTCGACGGGGAGACACAACGCCTCCATGGTGGAGACCGAGGATTGTGTCAGTGAGGAACAACTCCAACATCATTCACACGATGGCGAGGGCGTATCCCAGCGTCAAGAGGATGCAGCCAGGTATGCTGCGTATCACTGCCATCATATGCTTACATCCTTCCGCGTTGAGCGGCAGCGTTGGGGGGAGAACACCGGTACGCTATCGGTGGAAGATTTAAGTCGCATAGTGGAGTACATATTTTATGCATCCGTGCTTTTGCATCTCACTGCATTATATCAAACTGCGGACAAGTATTGTGAAGACCTCATAGGTGCTGTTATTTCCTGCAGCATATTTGTATCGAAAAATGTGGAAGAAATACTGAAAAGTTTATCCACAGCCTCCGCATCCGGTACCCTGATGGCAGCAAACAAAAGGTTGGCATATCAAGGAAGTGACATGTGGAATTCGCTTCACTGGGCAGCGGTGCATTACAGCCAAGGTGTGTGTTACTGGGGACTTCTTGATCACACTGAACCCCTGTTTGACATGCGGCGGTTGCACGCTCCGTTTCGCGGCCTATTTTCCACCTATGTTAAGCTTGTGTGCAAGATCCTCGCGCATGCCGGGATGCCTCGAGAAGACAAACAGTTGTTATCGTACGTCAAGTCACCCGAGGGGTGTAACCGGTGGTTTGGGGAGGAGGTCAATGGCGGACTGGCCGTCTCAACATTGTGCTTCCCCGGAAGTGCGGCTGGTACAGCGTGTTCTGGTGTGCACGATAACCACTGTTTCCCTCAGCAGCGTCGGTTACAGCTTTTGCCTCTGATCTGGGTCGCTTTGCTCAGCTGCCACTGTGCTGTGAGCAATGAAGAAAACCGTTTCCGCTCTGCACGCCATGCGTTTTTGCATGCATTACCGCTGTTTAGTAAGGAGGCCAAGGCGGAAAATGTCGTAATGCTGCTTGCGCGGCTATTATACATCCGGCCAAGCACTGTATTGAAGGCCAATTCAGTTGACGTAGGCATGCTACTTGCACGGGCCGAACAATGTAATGTGTTCCCTCCTTCCTCCTCGGTTCCGTCGGTCACGTACGCGGCGTTCCTACGCCTCTGGATGTGTGCCGACGTGGCTCAAGAGAAGGAGCCTGAAGTTAGGGGTGTCCACAAAGCATACGCTGCCTTTCGTGCTATTCCGCTGTGCGCGCTGCAGCTAGATGGTGAGCCGCACAGCCCTGCGAGTGGGGGGGATGCGTTTGTGCGTCACCTTCTCCTTCGAGCGCTACTGCAGTGGTCATTTCGGCTTACCGCGTTCGTATCGTTTCGGGGTGAAGTTGAAGAGATCCTGAAATCAACCCAGCACGTTGTGCAACTGCTAGACCATGCTAGGAGGCGCCCTGGATGGGGCGGACGAAAAGAAACAATTGTTGTGGACCTTTGTGAGGCTGTCCTGCGAGCATTTGCCGTTCGTGTCTCAGTCATATGCGGGATGGATGCTCCTTTGAAAAAGGAAGATTACGCCCTAATCGCTGAATTTGACGATGTTGTGAGAATGATGATACGAAGCGGCGAAGACAGATCATCTTTGTGCACCTTACCGACTGTGTATGAATGCATGCGGCCTCGACGGGGTAGCCGTTCATACGCAAGGGAAGTCGAAGAGGACAGTTTCCCTAGTTCATTAACTCCGCGCAACTCTCCAGTATAAACAACTTCGAAAGAAGCGAAACATTCAGAGTTTCACGCCTGTACCTATGGCATATGAGGCTTGTGAGTTGAAAGTGTGCTAGCCCTCGCACAAATGTCTTTGTTAACGAACATCTTTGTATGCCCCACTATTGTGGACGCATCTCATTTCGATCTACCCTTTCTGCCATTTTTGACTCGTGCTCTTGCTTTTATTGACCAACTGGTACTCTGTTTCTTTAATTTCCATGCTCTTTTCCCACCGTCTTATTGTGCCCTACAGAAACCGTTGGATCAACATCGGACCGTCTACTGCACAGTCTTCAGGTAAGGCGTGGTGCGGTCGGTGATCTAGGCAAGAAATCCCCCCCTTTTTTTCGCTTGTAACCATTGTCTCTTCACTTACAGAAGTTGTGGGTGCTGCAAGTGGAAAGCGGCAGCAAGTCCCAGCATCATGAAGCAGCAAACGCCGGCGGGAGCCACTCGCAGAGGAGCCTCCCCGCACGGTAGGAATAGAAATTATGAGAAATCGCTAAGTGCAGCCAACGGACCCGAAGAAGACCTACCCCAATTGCAGGAGAAACTGCACGAAGCGGCTGAGTATGTCTTCCAGCAACGGTTTTATATTCATAGACTGGATAGTACTATTAGTTTGTCAGAGGACGCCGAACACGCGTTGCCGAAAAGTGAGACATGTGAGACCACACGCACCGCAATTCAGCAGCTTTTTGATCTTGAAGATACGTTGTCGAGACGGGCGGACCATTACATCCGTGTAGCGAATGTCACGGCTTTGCGCTTCCTCAACGAGAAGCGCTACACCCATGCACTGCAAATGCTTCTCAATGTGGAGTCAATGACACGAAAAGGCGCAGGAAAGGACTTTCCATTCTTTTCTGGTAACGATTCGTTGTCTTCTCCCTTATCCAACGATAGCGAGGCCTCACCAGGGTCTCCTTTAGGTACTCAAGCGGGTGGGTCATGTGGTCTCAAGTGCGTGGGTGGAGTACGGGTGGTTTGTGTTCCATATTTTACTAAGCGGCACGAGAGAGCGCGCGAGCGTGCCGTAGCTATTATAGAGAATAACATTGGGTTGTACCACTTTAAGATAGCCGAATATGATCTGGCTGCACGCCGCATGGGTCGAGCCCTGGAGTTGGAAGAATCACTGAATGTGGAGACGATTGGGGTAACGTACTTTAACTTGGCACAGATACAGTATGAGCTTGGTCTTGTCGACGAGGCGTTATCCCTAATTTCAATAGCAGAGGAAATCATTGAGAAACGAGTGTGTCAACATGACATGCAGCGTTCGCGGCTCAATCGATTATCGCAGTTCAGCTCAGTGGAGCCTGGTGGCGCCAATGCAGCGGCGGGGGATAGAACAATTAACACGTACATCAAATGGCGAGAAGAGGTTTGTCTTCTCGCCCGCGTGTTGGATATCCACGGTGCCTGGCTTAGTGGCAAAAACGCATTCAAGGCAGCTGTTAACCGCTTTCAGCAGTGTGAACGCTGGCTGTCGTCAGTGGTGAAACTTAGCAAAGGGGAGAACGTATGGTTAAGCGAAGTGCGTCAGCGCATACAGCAGTGTAAACGACTTCACAAGCGTAGCGGTTACGATCCGAGGGTACAAGCAGCAATGGGGTCGAAGAAACACCCTTCATCTGTGCCCCCCCAAAGTGTCATCGTCACAACAACCCTGCCACGCAGAGTCGAGGTCGCAATGGCTGGAAACCCCGAGCCGTTGATAGAAGAGGAACAACATCCAAGACCGAAGAGGGGATTGGGGCCGTCTGGGCCTAGCGGCTGGGGGCCGGCCGGTTCGACACCCATAGATCCTCGTCGAGGAGGTAACAGCTTGTCAAGGATACCAAATAACTGGCAAAGCTACAGTTCACCGCTAGCGCCCGCTGCTCAACCTCAGTGGAACAACTCCACTTACGTATTTCATCCTAAAGAGGAGGACGACACACCAACTGCAACCCCGTTCATAGTACGTGACTTCTCAGCTTACACAGACCCCGCTGCGAAGGGCAACCGGGGAGCGCGTTCTCGACAGTCGGCAGGAAGCACACCAATGAATGGACGGGATATGCCAAGAAAGTTGTTTTCGTCTCACCGAGCTGGATTGGCAGAACCATGGAACAGGAGAACGTCACGCGTAGGCAATGGTCAAGGGGCGGTGGGACAACGGCTATCAAATGGAGTTGCTCAGGGAGCAAAATCCCTTTATGGGGTGTGTTCAGAGCCCAGGCGACCCTTTGGGTGTGGAGAATTCGTGCCGTCGGTCACGTGGTGCGTCCGAATTCTGCAAGCTTTTAGTCGAGCAAAGGCGTCGGAGTTCGTTAGGTACTGGAAAGGATGTCCCTGTAAACCGAATTTTTCTCACTTGCTGGGTTGTACCGGGCCTCCGGTAGTGTCATGCGGAGGGAATTTACCAATAGATTGTCCTCATAGATGTGTTCCTGGAGTTGGAGAGACCGCATTTGCGACGGGCGGGTTGAAAATAAGGGATGAATCAAAGAACGGTAATGGCACACTGCAGCGCCATCCATATGATGTTCTGTTGGCGTTTGTTTCGGCTCGTCGTTCAACCCGTTACGTGCACGAGACGCTGCTCCATCAAAAATACGAGAGCATTTCGAGGGAAGTGAAACCGCAGCACTCTGACCCCTTTTCCTGTTGCCGATGTGTCTGTTATAAGCCATCGTCAGGTGACCCTCAGGGCTACCCCGAACATCGGTACCCTGGAGGGTCAAACTGTTTCTCTGTTTTTGGTAGTGGAAGGCGTTGTTCAGGGACCGTAGCCCAGCCTTGTTGTGCTGCATGCCCCTGTGCGGCTAACGTCATCGGGGTATCGGAAAGGATGTGGATGCAGCACCCCAACCTTCACTCCCAGTGTGGAAACTGTGCTCATTACAATTCCCCTTCGGTGAGTGCTAATAAGGGGGTCAACCACCCGGTGATGACTGTTACGTATGTTTCCGGGCCAGAACGTCACACCAGCTTCAACGGTGAGGGAAACGATAATTTGGCGGATAGGACTGGAGGCGAGGGTGGTTTATGTTGTCCTTCGTTGTCATCGAAACCCGTGGGGACTTGTGTGAATTCTGCAGTTGAAAACACGGAGCTCCCCACACCTCCTGAAGATGAACTACTCGCGCCGTCGCCGAAATGGTCTCGAGGTGCTCTGGCTTCTTTAACTCGCAGCATGCGGGCAGAGGGTGACTCTAGATCCTCTTCATCGTTTCGTGCCATGAAGCTTCTGACAGCATTTGACTGCAAGTCGCGAAAGTTTCCCACACACGCGACGGCCTCGCTGATGCGGCACCGCGCATTGCGCGAAGAAGCAGCTCTAATTGTCCAGGCGGCGTGGAGGGAGTGGAAGGAACGGCGGCGGGAGGAGGCAGTTCGTAAGCTTGCTAACAGGAAAATAGATGGATAGAAACCTCTGGAAGTGCTGTTGGTCGAATAATATTTTTCGACTTGTATTGAAAAGCGTCTGTAGCGTAGTGGTGTGGGAGTTGTTGTTGTTTTCTTTAAAGAGTGAAGTTTACAACGTTAAGTATTTTACACTTTTTGTGATATAATTTTTCGTTTTTTTCTTTTTTAATAAACATACACATATGTATACATATACATATGTGTGTATACGTGTTCTCTGCTACATGGATTGCGCCCAATGCAAACTGTGCGTTTTTCACCCCCCCCCCCTCTCTCTCTCTTTCTCAGCGCACACGCCATGAGATGCATCTGCTGACCCTTCACGTCATTGTTAATACGTTTTTTTTTTGTCGAACGGAAAGACGGGAGATGGTGAACCGCGGTGTTAATGTGACGTGTCACACAGAGTTCACATGCGCACTTTACCCTCATACAATCAATCTCAGACAAATTTATACCCTCCGTCTCTTTTTCCTCATCTCTGTCATTAGTTCGTTTCTTAGCGTAAGTGAAGCTGTAGCAGTTGCGGGCGAAGCGCGTATATTCGCCTACCAGGCGGGACTGTTGCCATGAGGTTGCGTTACGTGTCGTGTTTGTCTAAAGATTCGCACCACCTTTGCTCGTTTCTTATCTGTTGCACAGTTGGCCTTGGGTAGTGCTTCACGTTGGAAATGTTTTTTTTTCTTGTCATTTGTCGTTATTGTCGTGAGTTCGTCGCAGGTGTCAAGAAATAAGGAAAGAAAGAGACAAAGTGGTATGCGTGGATGTAGTTGGTTAATATCTATGCGAGGGTAATCCCGACTTGAGCGCTACTGGTGGAGCATGTGTACCTTTTTCTCTGCATTCGTGCAATGAACTATTAAATACGTGGGGGAAACTGGGGTGGTGGACTGCACCTCATTAGTGCATTTTATTTTCTCCCGGCGACCGCGTGAAGTGGGAGGTGATTAAAGCAATATACCATGGGTTAGAGAGACACGATCACATGCATACCTTCCCTCCGACGTTTGTTTACCCCACCACTCCGTTGGTCTGCGGTTGAAAAGGTGACTGCTGGCTTTTTGCATCTATCCATATTTCGCTTGTTATGCCGAAACCGGAGACAAAAAATTTTCTCAACCACACATCGCGCAAAAGATGTTAGGCTTGAAGTATTTTTCTCAAGTCTGTGACTGCTATTCTAAGTCATAGTGTACATTTAAATATATAACCAACTGATTGCATGCCCAGCTATGGTTGTGGAGCCTCCTGCTTCCATCCCGCCGGTAGCAGTCATCGTTAGTACCGATGTAGATGCACCCGCTAGTCTTCCCGCGCTTCAGCACAACAAACTCATCATTGATATGGTGCGTCATTACGGCTGCACCCCTTTCCCCCGGAAGGAAGTAGGCGGTGAAGCTGCCTTTTGTAATGACATTTTTGAATGGGTCGATCGCAATCTACCAAGTGTTGATGTGGAAGATATGACTGTGTTCCACGACGAGTCATACGTGCGCTATTTGAGTTTACGCGAGGTGGCTTCAGGGGATGATGAGCACGTTCTCTCATTTTCAGGATGCAGCAATGTAAGGGGCACGCCATCAAAAAGATTCGCTTCTAGACGTTGCTCAGCCCCCCTGCCACCGTTCGTGCTTTTCCCACAAAATGGGGACAAAAGGTTTAACCTCGTGGGTGACAGCGCGCCTTTCTCTGGTATGTGGCGATTCACTCAGGCCGTTGTATCAGGTACACTTGCGGCCACTCGCTTGCTCGCGCAGCCATCCCGATTCGCCGCTATTCATTGGATGGGTGGGAAACATAATGCAAAGCGCGCTTCAGCTGGGGGTTCGTGCTTGGTCAATGACGTTGTTCTCGCCGTATTAGAGTTACGCAAACTTCTACCAGCGAATAGAAATGTGGTTCTTGCGGTTGATCTTGACGCTCATCATGGTGATGGGGCGCAGGAGGCTTTTCTGTCGGATCCTCGAGTAGTTACCCTATCTCTTCATGCGTACGGTATAGGAATCTTCCCCGGAACCGGTTCGTTGGAAGAAATAGGGAGTGGTTTGGGACGCGGCTACACCATGAACATTCCACTGCCTGTGGGGGCAACTGACGCTCTTGTTGTGCCGATGGCCCAGCGTGGCATCTATTCTGCGTTCAGGAGGGCCGGGGTCGAGTTGGGAGCAGTAGTCGTCGTTTGTGGGTCGAATTCCTTATCTGGAGATCCCTATGGCCTTTTGAATTTAACCATAGGAGGATACCAACGGATTCTTCGTACGCTCCTTACCGAGTCTGCAAGTCATTCTGCGAAAGTGCTCATGCTAGGTGGTAGTTGCAACGTGGATGTGGTCGCGGCCCGTCTGGCCGGGGTACTGACACGCGACGTATTTAGCTGTGCAACCGCTCTACGTAACGGTGAAACCAGCTACTTCTCGTGGTCTCCCGACCTGTCGACAGACAAGGGTGTTGAAGTTCCCGAGGACTGTGAATATTTTACCATGTACGGACCTTCCTTTTTGATGCATAGCCTCCCGCTCGCTGTAGTTGACGAAGTCCACCACTTTCCACCTGATTCTGTCCTTTTTTCCCGAATGCGCCAAATTGCAGCGAAGGGGGAACGGAACAGTCAGATGAGGGACAGGGCGGCCCGTAAGACTGTCATTGAGGATGATGAAGAGGAAGAATCAGAAAGTGAGGAAGAGGACACTGATGAGGAAGAGGAGACTGAGAGTGAAGGAGATGAGAATACCAGCTCCCAAGAGGGTACTGACGAGGAAGTTGTAATCGATGAGGATGAGGAAACTAACGGTGAAGGGGATGAAGACACTAGTTCCCAAGAAGGCAATGACGAGGAAGAGGACACTGATGAGACCGTCCTTACTGATCACGTTAGAGAAGGGTTTCCTTGTCTAAAAGAGCGCATCTGTGGGAGTCTAAGTGAGGGACAGTGACTAAATGTTTTCTTTGTTTTAATGATATATCAGGTGAGTCGTTTGCACTTTACTACTGTGTGCCAGAAAGTGGCAGGTGATGGAAGTGGTGGTGTAACTCTCTGGTGCTTTGTGAGAGTAATTTTTTGGTGGGCGTGGAACATCTTTTTGTGGTTGGCAACGTACTACCGTGAAATACTGTTAACTCTCAGTGTTTCGATACCACTGCTCGTTTACATGGATTTTCTTTTAAACAGGGGGCATTTTAGAACAACAGCAAAAATTTACGCAAACGCACCGTTTATTACACCGCGGAAATATGGGTGACCGTGTGGGCGTTTCGTTCGATCTTGTTGGCACTTTATTGGCCGTTCGGCGGTCGGCCGGCTACCAGTATGGCTGTGACCTTCTTCGATTTCTTGCGCGCAAGGGATTGCAATTTCCAGCTATGGATGAAAGAGACCTTGAGGCAAGCTTCAAACGCAGCATGAAGTCAGAAATATCGAAGTCTCGCAAAGTCTGGATGGAAAACGGACTGGGCGATGGAGAAGAAATGCCCTTGGGTGGCGTAGCACCTGAAGAAGTATTAAGTTTTTGGTACCGTGTTGTGGATGGAACATTTGACCGGGAGGGAAATTTTTGTCATCAAGACGAGGCAATGATGTCTGCAGTTGAGGAGGTACGGCAGGGGGAGGACTGGCGCGAGTTTATCGAAAATACATTGCGTCGGTTTTCCACAGCGGAACCCTACTGCTGGCTTCCTGAAGCCCTTCCAACACTCCGAGCCCTCAAACAATGGCGGGAAAACGATGTTCCCCCTGGAGTTTACTGTGACCCTCCAACACTTGTTTCAAATACTGACTCACGGCTGGTCGCAGTAATTGGTGAAATGCTGAAGGACCAAGGGGAAACCGACTTACTTGGAGAGCTATTCTTCGCTGACGCCGTTGGTGCTGCCAAGCCATCACCCCAGGGAATTATAGCCTCCTGCAAGAAGTGTGGTGTAACATCGATGCGCCACTGGATTCATATTGGTGATGAAGATGAGGATAGAGTTGCAGCTGCGCGTGCAGGGTGCAATTTTTTGTTATGTTCACCAACGAAGGGCCCTGTGTGGAGTGAGCTTCTTGCAAAACTTCAGGAGATCTGTGACTCCGCACAGTCAGCTGGGCAGAGGCCTTAGTATCGTTTACATATTGGGGGGGGAGCGGAAAGTGAGTTATCTGTATGGACCCACCCACGTCTATTAGTTTTCCCACAAAAGCGGTAGGAAAAGTGTATACCAATCACTTTATCCTTCAAAACAGTGACAGTCGCTTCATAGTGTACGCGCGAGTGATTTTTATTTGTTCATCGAACTGCTGTTTTCTTTTTTCTCTCCTTTTTACTGTGTTATTGACGGTCCCTAATGTTCCCCTGGTGGATTATTCCTTTATTTTCTACTTTCAGCATGGCTCACTCTTTCCCTTCTACTCACCGATATAAGGTAGATGATACGGAAGACCTTGGATGTGGTGCCTGTTGTGTTACCGAGGCACCGAATCGAGGAGGATGCGCGCCTGGCAGCGGAAAAGCGTCAACGAGCAGCTGACGCTTTGACAGAACAGCATCATGTTGTGAGGTACATTATTGACAGCGGCGAGCACTCGGGGGATGAGGAGGAGGAGGAGGAGTCGAAAAAAAAGGATTCGGGGTTTCGCCTCTTTTCAGTGACTTCTTTGCCCGGTTCGGATGTGCATTCCCTTAAGACGCTTCATATTCTAGAAGCACCGAGAAGTGCATGGGGTCGTGCAACCCGTTCCGTATATCGTGGTGCACTTCGCTTACCGCACTTATCCGGTGATGATGATGAGGAGGAGGAAGAGGAGCTGCGTTTTAGTTCGTTGCCGCTCCCGGGGTATGAAAAGAAGAGCTGTTTTCTGCTAACACTCCCCGCAATCGTGGATGGTGATGTTGGTGTTGCTGACTTGAAGCCTCTCAACACACCAATTCACGCACTCCGTTGCGAGCGCGCGGACACAGTAAAGGACGGAGAAGGCATTTCAAGCTCGTGGTACTCGGGTGTAGATACGCGCAAAGTTCAGTTCAAGCGGAGCTATATTGATGATGATTATCAAGATGAAGGTGAAGATGGAGGAGGATATTCTTCGAACGATGAAAAGCCCAGAAAACGCCAGGATACGAAAAATTTGTGGGACAAAGGTAGTGAAGGTCCCCTTGGTAAGAGGAGCAAATTCGAAAGTAACGGCGCTGTTAACAGAAACGACAACGAAAGTGAAGTGGAAATGAAGAATAGCACTGGAGGCAAGACTAAGATGTCTGCGTCCAAAACCCAGGAGAGCAACAACAAAGGAGTTGCAACGAGTGAACCCCCTGTATCAGTTCTTTCCACCTCAGCGCTCAGTGAAACCGACGAAAAGAGTAAATCAGTGGGTGGACCTGACCTTTCAGGAGTGAATAGGGAAGATTTAAAGAGTCTTACTGACACTTTCCTGAAGCAGTGGAGAAACGATGGAAGGTCTGCTGTACCATTTAGCGAGGTAGCGAGGTCAGTATTGAAGTTGCACTCCCTGTACACTGAAATGAAGGCAAAACATCTCTCACCCCAAACCAGGCAAGAGGCTGTTGAGTGGTTCCGCGTATCTCAGGCTTCAGTGCGGGATAACGTTGTTTCCTTAGGCTACACAATGGACAACGCGGGTAACGTGTACCTATCACGGAGGTCTAATGCTTAAGTGAATGAATATTGTGTGCTGTCCGATACTGGTAGGGTTTTGGCTGATCGGCGTCTGTTGTTACCCGTATGGTTGCCTTATTGACATCAGGGTTGTGCGTTTACTTTCTCCTTGTTGTAGTTTGGTTGATGCTTCTTGTGCTGTGCATGGTAATTGATTGTCAGGAAACTATAACGGTTGTGTGATGGTTGCAATCGAACATGGAGGGAACGGGAGCACAACGGCGAAAATTTCCCTTTCTCTCCATTCTAACTTTCATCTACATTGTTACCAAGAAGATTTCTCTTCTTTGTCACAGAAACCAGAACACTGTAGGAAGGAAAAGACGGAGTGGGACTAGCCCCTGACGGGCCCGTCACGCATGAGCAGCGAAGGCGGTAAAGGGTCCCATGGTGCTTGCTTGAGTTCCATCTTGTCTTCGCTCTCCTCCTCCTCTGCGGACTCTCACTCGGTGTGTGGAGAGAAGTCTCGGTCACGTGCCTCGAAGTTGTTCGCTTTCTTTCTGTCTCGTTTGGCACGTGGTGATGACATGCCTTCACTTGTCAGGTATATCTACGCCCAGCTGCATCAAATGCATCAACAGAAGCAGGACCACATCCAGAAACTCCCCATGAGTTATCAACCAAAAAAACTCTTTCCACAAGGATGCGAAAAGGAGGACAACGTGGGATTTGAGGTGTCGACCGAAGTGGTTGCAGAGAAGTCTGCCATTACCACAACCGACTGCACTTGTCTGCCCTTGCGGCGACTTGCAAAAACAGCCCTTTTATTCTCTGTAGAAAGTGACGAAGCGGGGGCTGAGGTAACGCGCTTGATTTACCACCCGGAAATGGCGCCAATTGTACGGCATATCCATCAGAATAATGTGGATGATTTCGTACGGCTGCCGGAGAAAGTTGAGTTTATGCTTAGCGACAGTGTTGCGGTGAGTTGCGCAAGGAAATTGTCGCGAGAGGGTCGGTGGGAAGAGGCGATTCGGATGTTGTCTGACGTTACGGTAAGCCCTAAAGTGTTGGGGGCTGCGATGGAGCTGTTCAGTAGCGCGGGTCGCTGGGAGATGGTACTGCGGTGCTTTGGTGAAATTTCCCCTGTTGCGTGGACAGAGGTAGAGGTAGCAGCTGCCCTTCGCAGCATCTACCGTGCTTCACAAGGGCGCCTTACTCAGGGTACAACAGAAGAGCGAAAGCAGAAAAGGGGGGCAGAGGACTCAATCTTGGGCTCCTCAGCTCCGTCGTGGTGGAGTCTTGCAATCCGTGTGCTGGGCCTCGCGCACACAGCGGACGTGCATATAACCACACCGTCTCCAATTAACGATGCTCTAGCGGTTCTTGCCATGTGTAGAGAAAACTGGCAGATGGCATGCCGGGTAGTTGAATGCTTCATGGTGGGTGGAAGAAACCCTGAGGGTGGAAGCAAAGATAAGGGAGATGGATTTGGTTCCGTCTCTCCCAACAAGGTTGTTTCCCCGAATATGGTTTCTGTTTACCATATGTGTCGGATACTGCGACAACAGTGGTATCTGGCTCTTCACTACGCGTCACTAATGGTTCAACAAGGTGACCTGCTGCTTGCTGACGACCGCGAGGCAACGCAAAAGTTGTTGCAGGCATGCATCCGTGGTAATCGTTGGGTAGAGGCTTTGCGCACATTGCAGCAGTACCTAGTGTATAGTAAGCCTGAGGACCTTGTCGTTCCACAAGACCATATTGCTGTTGACATCTTCCTCGATCTGTTTCGTATGTTGAATAAGTGTCAGAAGGGGTCTTTGGCGTCAAGGCTTCTTTACCAGAAGCAGTTGTCCAAACACTTCGGTGCGGACGCCACAGGAAGAGCCTTCAATGTCATGCTAAGAAGCACCAACACCGCCGGAGAGTCACTTTCGTGGACGCGTGTAATGAAAGCCAAGGGGATTAAGGTGGAGAACGAGTCATACGAACACTTACTGTTACAATCTTCCAGAGAGGGAGAGTGGAGACAGGCCCTTTGGTTCTTGGATAAACTTTTGGATGATCCGGTTCGCAGATATTTTTACTTGCCATCGGCTAAAGTGCACGACGCAGTTCAGTATGCGTTGGAACGGGCCCCACCACCTGGCGCATCTTGGGAGGTGTCTGTGCGACTTTTTTCACGTATGTGTGATTTGCACGTCCCAATATCAGAGGTTGCCTTTCAATCTGCGGTGAAGAAGTGCTTTTCACACGGGATGGCTGAGCGGGCACAAGCTATATTTACTTACATGATCCACTATGGGGTGCGAAGGTGAGTGGTTTCGTGGAACGGCCGCCACTGACATTCTCGCACAAGGGTTCCTGGCTATTTTCTAACATTCTGTGGAAGCAAGAGTAAAAATTGTACATTTTGGACCATAGGAAAAGGACATTCACGTACCATTAAACCCGAAATATTTTTTCCGATTTTCGTTGTTGTCCCACGTCTCTCACTGACACGGTTTTCTCTAACGAGATATTTGGTCCGATTCTCCTAAAGGTTAGATTAGGTTCGTTAGGGCCCGCAGTTACAGAACGAATACCACACTATAAAGAGGGGTGCCAGGAAGTAAAGTTGAAGAGGGAAAGGCAATTAATAAGAAAAGAACGGAATGAAGGGCTTTGCTGTGCGAGGAAGAGCGCCATCTGGTGGGGGATTTGGACAGCCGGCAGTTGACACAAACGCTACTGCTGCTGCTCCCGTGCTAGGTTTCGGATCCTTTGGACAGAGTAACACCGAGGCCGTAGCAGGAGTAACAAACCCTTTCGGCCAAACCGCCAACCAGTCCGGAGGCTCAGCTCCGGCAGCAGGGATGAGCGGTTTCGGGAGTGGTCCCTCCACAGGAGGATTTGCCGTCGGAGCGCAATCAACAAGCAGTGCCACACAGCCGGCACCTGTACTTGGGCAAACCGTCCTCAGTTTTGGAGCGACTCCGGGTAAGGGCGAAGGTGGCAACTCTGTTGTGCCAACAGGGGTCGGCGCTGCAGCGGCGCCTAGCACGTCCGCTGCTCCCACCTCAGGGTTCAGTGGCTTCGGCAGTGGTGCAAAGACAACCCTTAATCCTTTTGGTGCCGGATTCGGCCAAGCTTCAACTACAGGGACTACCGCAACTGCACCTAGCACAGGTGGGTTTGGCGCCGCAACCAGTGCGGTTGGACAAACACCGGCAAGTGGGGCCACCCCGGCAAACACCACCTTTGACGGGAGTGCATCCAATCCTGGAAACACCGGAACAAATCCAACAGCGGGCACCGCTACTGCGGTTCCAGCGGCAACGACCACGGTTACAAACCCCCCCTCAGCTGACACAGTCAAAGCCGGTGCACCAGCTGCATTTGGCGGTTTCGGTGCTACACCACCGGCTTCTGGAAGCAACCCGAGTGCAGCGCCTACGCCTTTCGCTGGGTTTGGGGCCGGCGCTACCGCACCAACTAACCCTGCCTCAACTAATGCTACTGCTGGTGCGGCCACCACTGGAGGCGGTCCCTTTAGCTCCATCACAAAACCATCTGAAACGGGTGGCAACGCCCCGCCAGCAACGGCCGGCGCGGGAGGAGCAGGGTTGGGTCCCTCCCTAGGCGCTGGTGTCACTGGAGGAAATCAAAGCGCTGGAGCTACTGGAACAGTAGGAGCGGGCGACCCCACTGCAATTTCAGGTAAGCAGGCTTCGTTAGAGCTCAGGGGGAAGATGCTTTCAACCATACTGGCGCAGTTTGATAAAGCTTTCTCTAAAGATTACCGTGACTTTTCGGAATTGTCACAGCTCATGATGCTCCGTGACCGGCAGATAATCGAGCGTGGGAATGAGATTCTTTCACACTCGTCCCACCTTGAAGAGGCTATTGCCAATGCCGACGTCACACGACAAACACTCATAGAGCTCAAGAACAAACAGGCTGCAATCGGAACAATGTTGCAGCGCTTTGAAGATGCCGTTCAGCCTATCTTCGCGCAGGTACGACCAACATTCAACAGTGTAGATGAGGCACGTGAGGAAACGTACACGGCTGTAATTAACCTTTTTGATGAAGTAGAAACTTTAAAACTTCGACTGCAGCAATGTGTCAGGCAACACAATGGTTCTGTACGGCACCTTCGCCAGTCAGATGATCTGGCCAAGTTTGTCGGCCTCATCGACTGCCAGTTGAGTGCGATGGAAGTGTGCGCAGCTCAGGCATCCGAGTTGGAGCGAGAGGTTGATTTGTTGCTAGGGAAGTCAACGATCGCTTAGTTCGATTGGCAAAATAGGTGAAAAGTAAGGGGCGCAGGTAAGTATGCATTTGCACATTCCTTTCTTCTGCGCCCACTCTTACTCCTGTTTTTTTTTTTCAGCACCATCCCCGTTCGGCAGGAAAACTAAAGGTCGTCTTCTGGTTCCGTTTTAAGTGTCTCCGGTAGTGGGACACTTAGTTCCTCCTTCGAAACGCGATCAGTGCTTGTGGTATCAGGAGACGGGAATTTATTTTCATATGTGCGTGTTGTATTCTACCTTTGCAGGTCCGTCAAGCGGGAAGGGGAGAGGAGGAGCATCACAAGGGTGAACCGATCATCATTTAATGGGAGCAACGGGAAGGAGTGGGGGGGAAGAGGGGAACGTCGTGGAGAACGCGTTGTTAAGTTGGTATTGCCAGATATTGGCTTTTCGGCAGCGCTCCGTGGGCGTGGGATATCTTTCTTTACACAGCCCCTTCTATCCGCTAAACCTAGAGTTTCATGATGCTACTAGCAGCTGCTAAATTTTCTTGATGCTGCACACCAATCCGAAAAGCTGCATTTGACATTGTTTTTCTTTTTCCTCCTGTCTTGTTTTCGTAAATTGTGGTGAGGTTAGTGTAAACGAAGGAACATAGGTAATAGTTATTGATATTATTTTAAACTACTGTACTCTGATTATGAAATTCCTTACTTTTACTGCTGCCTCCATTCTTGGTGCGGCTTTTAAAGCACGTGTATCTTCGCAGCAACATACAGCTGAGTGTCGCACAAACGCCGTGCTTGACACAAAGTTCAAACCGCTTGCATTGGGTGAGGTTATCAACTTAGCCGAAGATGTCGCCATCTTCCGCTTCCTTCTGCCTCGCGTCGATGACACTTTTGATCTTGTACCATGCAGTACTCTACAAGCCTGTCTTAAGGAGGGTGCCAACATTGTGGACCAGCCGATGCGGTCATACACGCCCATAACCCCCAATGGAACAATGGGTTACTTTGACCTTCTCGTTAAGAAACAACCCCGTGGTCGCTTCACGGAACATCTGTTCTCCATGAACGTTGGAGACACGCTTCTCTTTCGGGTTGTTCAATACAAGTTGCAATACAAGAAGAACCGATGGGCTGAGGTGGGACTGATTGGTGGTGGCACTGGAATATGTCCGCTCCTACAATTCATGAACGCTTCGCTCGACACCCCTGGCGACAAGACCAAACTTTCACTTCTATTTGCCAACAGGTCCGAGAACAAAATCCTCCTCAAAGGAATGTTAGACGGCACGGCAAAAAAACATGCTGACCGCCTTAGTGTTCATTACACCGTGGATATGTTGGAGAATCCGCAAAGTGACTATAATGGTTATATTGGATACATCACGCCGCAGATGATAAAAGAAACTATGCCTGAACCAGCGGATAATAACCTCGTGTTAGTTTGTGGCCCGGACCCAATGATGACGAAGGTGGTTGGCTCTTCGCCCAATGTGCTCAAGGCAATGAGCGGTGGTCTTGCGTACCAACCAACGGGAACAGTACTTAACAACGCCCCTGACGTCGGTGGCATCTTGGGAGATATGGGTTATACAAAAGATCATGTCTATCGTTTCTAACGCGAAAATAAGTACAACCGAAAAATATATATATATATGTATAAAAGAGGTAAGAGAATGGGAATGTGAGGATAGTGGACCATTGCAATGGACGATGCTCAGCAGGCCACAAAATGTAACCAGTAATTGTCAGCGACGCATTAGCGAAAAGGCGAAGGGATCATATTTTTATATCGACAAAAAGAATAACAGATGCAGGTTGAAATCAGTGCAACAAATGCAGACGCAAGGAATACAGTGAAGAAAACAAAAAGGTACTGGGGGATCGATTACCATGGGGCATCCCCTCTTTCTTGTTTCTTAGGAAAGTACAATCACTCTCATCACGTTAGTTTGCATACTGTGAGCACAAGAAGCACTTATTACTTTTACTTATTTTATTTATTTTTATTTTATTTTTTTTGAAATATAGTACATCTTCTTGTGTCAGATGCTACACATCATCATGTTCTAAAACATATTTACTTAACGGAAGCAGCTGCTTTTAGGGAGAAGTGATCCGTTCGCAAGTGGAGAGAAAGTTGTTTACTGTATTTCCTTTCCAAGCTATCATTACTTAAAAGTAGCGTTGCTGTTTACAGCGGTCATTTCCTTCTTTTTTTTCTTTTTCTTGCCTTCTCCTCTGTAGTTGCGGTGTTGTCTAACCGCTACTATTATGTGGTTGCGGCTCCAGGAGGGGGGGAGGAGGGAAGGGGACAATGTTTCGTGCGTTCCTAAGGGGAACCGACTAATTGTTTCCAAGAATTGTTTGCAAGTGACTATTTTCAAGCGGCTGACACATTTGCCCAACTGGATCACTTGTTAATACATCTGTCGTGTTGTTTTCAGCGTTATTGTCCTTCCGTTTTTTTTTCTCACTATTTTGCACTCATAGGAACACTGTGTAACAAATCTTATATGTTGTTGGCGTCTACTTTCTGTGCTATATTTAATATATAACTCGGGCAGTGACCGAGTTATATATTAAATATGCTTGATTATGTTAGACACTTTATCGCATCGGTGCCGCAACCACTGGCGCTGTGGTGACTGTTTTACTCACTCTGAAAATGTTCCATCGCCTTATCCCTCCTGGGGACTCCAATGGCAAATAGATGGAGGATTAGTACGCTCTTCATCAACCAAAGTAAACACAAATACATAATTTGAGCGGGTCTTAAAAAAGGTGGAAGTCCTCGAAATCCCGCTCCACATATCGCTGCTGTCTTTTTTTTTTTTTACTTTTTTCTTTCCCCCCTCCTTTCCTGATTTCGTGTGGAAGGTATTACGGGTTCTATAGCCAGTATGTACATGGGCAATGGGAAAGGACGGTAGATCTTTAGGTTCAGGCGTAATTTTGATGGACCCATGCCTCTGCGGGCGTGGTTGAACGAGATTCTTTTACTTCTAACAGGACATTTTTTTAAATTTCTCATATGAGAATACTCAATGGACTATTAAACCATGAGCGAGGGATGATAACATTTATTCACTCCGGGTTGTGTTTACCTTCCATTCAGTGGTCGTGCGCTTCTTTTTTTTTTCTTTTTTTTTGTTTCCACTCGCCAGTCCCTTCCTCCCTCTTTAATACAAATAGTTCCTCTCACCTAATGTGGGTTCTCAGTGGTAATGCTTTTTTGTCACTTTCGCTCATACACCGCAACAAATGTTACGTGCGTGTGTGGTTATGTTGTGACGAAACCTTTGAAATCACTTGAATCAACTGTGTGAAGTTGTCTCTATGCGTATGGCGGGTGAAGGGGAAAGCAAAAAAAAAAGGAAAAAGAAAAAAAGAAGAGTAGGAGCTTGTGTGTGATGTAAGTGAGTGTGTGAATTGTTAAACTGGAAACTGTCAACCGAGTATCCGCATCGCAAAAATATATATATATGAGGCAATATGGAAAAAATCCCGTCGTTTGGGAGAATATCAACTTGGATTCCTCCCTACTCGCCGGCTGCATGTCGTCTTTACGTCTGATCTCTCCATAAGTCGTCTTCGGTGGCTGTCTTTTGAATTATTATTATTATTATTATTATTATTTTGTCGCCTGTGTTTTACCCAGTTTCTACGATGGATGCACGTTAACTTGCATTAGGCTCATTTACATCCGTGCTGTTCATTGAGGCTCCCATCACATGCGCGCGTGCACGTATATTCTTCGACACTGCTAAATGCATCTGTTGTGGTGGCGTTAGCCGAAAACTGGTTCGTAAAGCTTTGAAATTGCATGGTGGTAGCAGTACCCAACAGCGAACCAAGTCTTTTTTTAAAAAAAAAAAGAGATAACTTCACCTCTTTTCTACTTGTTGTTGTTGTTGTGACAAAACCGAGATGGAAACAAAAAAAATGGGGGGGAAATAAAGGAAATGTCAAAGCAGAGTAGGAAAGAGGGGACTGTGGGCGGGCGCCGGTATTTGTTGTATTCCCTGCTAGCAGGTACGTTCGGTGCCCTCTCGGCAGTTGTTGGAAAGCTTGCGTTTGCGCACGATAACAGCGGCAGTGCCACGTCTCTTTCTGGAGTTGTGAGTATGTTTTTTGCGTTGGTAGGTATCGACGCCAGGAGTAATTCGTTGGCTGCTGCGTTGGTTCTTGGGCTCCGCGCCGTATCACTGGCGGCGAATGGCTACTGCACTGCACAGATGTGGAGGTGGTATGTGAGGGCGCTGTCTTGCGGATCTACACCCGTTTGTCAAGTTGTTAACACCGGAGCCAACTTTGGGGTGAGCGCCATCCTCGGTTTTTTTGTGTTTCATGAAGTGGTGACAATCACGTGGTTGGCGGGAGCGCTTCTTGTGGTGGTAGGACTTATGTTAGTCGTTTCGGACACCGATGTTTCCCATGAGTAGTGAGAGGAGCATCTCCTTGTCTGCTTTATCCACCCAAAAGGACGGAAGGAAAAGTGATGGATGCGCTGGTATAATCCCACGAATGGGTTTGTTCCTCGCTAAGGTTTGTAATATTCTGTACCGCTTAATCACCCCACTATTTTGACCGAGTCATAGGTACCGAGCCCGTTTATTTAAAAGGAAAACGACTGTACTACGTAGGATCACACTGACAGAGTATCAAACTGGACATTTAAAAGAAAAAAAAATACACTTCTCCCCATATTGTTTGTTATTCGTTGCAGAAAAAGTAACGCAAGGATCAGCATCAAATGCCACCACGGAGCCGCAAGGGTACAAAATCTCGCTCCGCATCGCCTGCGCCTCGGACGCCCGGGAGGACTAAAAAGAGTCCCGTCACTCCCAGAACTAAAACACCAGTGACGAATAAAAACCGCTCCTACGAGTGGGGAGGCCCTCTGGGAGCACTTGGGATGGTGGTGCTTCTGCCACTCACAGTTATTGGTCTCAATGTCTTGTGCTCAGAAACTTCGTGTAGTGTGCATAATGTATGGGACCTTCCCGCAATGATGTTGTTGGCATTGGATGTGGGAGTGCCGCGATTGTTACTGGCACTTGGTGTCGAGTTGTTGTGGATGGCATTTCATGCACTTCTTTACATTACTCCGGTTGGAAAGCAAGTGAAGGGTGTGAAACTCTCTGATGGAACATGTCTCACGTACAATATCAACGCGTTGCATGTGTTCACACTTGTACATGCTATTTTGGGTGGTATGCACTACGCTGATGTGATTCGTCTAGCCTGGCTGGCTGACATGTTTATGCCACTCATGGTGGCTGCCATCATCATTTCTGTTTTTATGAGCATCGTGCTATACGTCGCTTCCTTCCGCTCTTCTCAGGTGTCGTTTTCCCCCGGAGGAAACACTGGGAACTACTTATACGATTTCTGGGTTGGCCGTGAGCTCAATCCACGTACGGGTTCGCTTGACTGGAAGTTTATGTGTGAACTGCGTCCCGGTCTCATTGGTTGGAGCGTACTGAATTGGGCATTTGTGGCAAAAGCGATGGAGGTCGGTACGTGCTCGCCCAGCATTATTGTGGTTGCCCTGCTAGAGTCTTTCTATGTGTTGGACGGGCTTCTTTATGAAGAGGGAAACCTCACCATGATGGACATCGTGCATGATGGTTTTGGGTTTATGCTGTGCTTCGGCGATTTGGCGTGGGTACCTTTCACTTATACACTGAAAGCAAAGTTCCTGGCTTATCATGCCTCGCAGCTGAGCTACATGCACGTAGGCATTTGCGCTGCGGTGGCGCTTGTTGGCTACGCTGTGTTTCGTGGCTCAAACAATCAAAAAAGTCGTTTTCGACAAAATCCAAAAGATCCAGCGAATGCGGCGCTGAAGGTTATGCATACGTCCAGCGGCAAATCGCTGATTGTGTCGGGCTACTGGGGCGTGTGCCGCCATCCGAATTATGTAGGGGATTGGCTTATGACCCTTTCATGGTCAGCACTTACGGGGTTTACGGAACCACTGCCATACTTTCAGCCAGTGTATTTTGCTCTGCTTTTGATTCACCGCCAATTGAGGGACGAAGAGCAGATGCGTGAAAAGTATGGTGCAGAAGATATGCACAAATTCCATAGAATAGTTCGTTATCGCTTAATCCCATACGTCTATTAGAACGAAAAGGATCTCATTATCGTTTATATTTTTGTATATGTATATGGGTATATAATGAGTTTGGGTTGACAGCGCAAACTGTGGCTGATTGTGGGAGATGTAGCCCCTATTTCTTTCCGCTCTTCTTTGTTTATCGTGCTTTCGAGGTTGTTCGTTCCATTAGGGGCTGCTGTTTGGTGACTTAGACTTTTTTTAAAATCATTCCCTCTTTGTGCGACAACAATTTTTTTATTCATTGGAAAGTGCGTCTCCTCCATTACGTGCAAACTTATGATGGGCTTATATGTAGAGGGAGAGGGTAATTAAGTTCCGGCACGGGTGTCGTGGGGGCTTGCAGCGGCGCGTTTTGTGCTACTTTTTTTTTTTTTTGCTGCCTAAACGGCGCCACACAGTAGCAACAGTTTGTCGGTGGTTTCGGCATCGAAAAAGCAGTGGACTACCGCCGCACCGGAGATGATAAACCGGCGATTGAATGACGGACAGTCACAAACATGGCACAGTTGTTTGTTCGTTCGGAAGGGAGGAGGAGGAGGAGGAAAAAAGATGGTGTGCGCTGAACGCATTTACAGCAGTCGAGCGTGCCACGAGTTGAATTTGGTTCGTTCGTTTGGTTACTTTTATTTATTTCTTTGCACTTATTTTAACTCCTAGTTGATCGCAATGTTCTTCTACACCTCCGCGCATTATTCTCTTGACCGCGTTTTCCCCCTGTTTTGACCATGTAAGAAGGGGGATGACGCTATGCACGTGTATTAAGTTAAGTGCATTCGTCTGCGTGCGTGCAAGTCAAACCATTACGTCACCCGCTCAATAGCGGGAAAGGTTGGTCGTTTATGGGTGACCGGCAGTGGAGCTAAAACAGATCGCACTATTATGTAGCGTATGGTGGGGCAGGGGAGAGCCATCCCCATTGGGGAGGGTTGTATTCCGTTATGTTCTTTTTTTTTTCAATTATTTCATTACGGGCGCTTCTACAGTTTGTTTTCTTTCATATTCACTCACCCTCCCTCTGTTACTCATCCTTGTGTTTTTGGGTCGTGTTAATGGTTGAGCCGCATCATTTTTCCATTGATATTTTTGTTATTTTTTTTTCCCCTTGGTTGTAAGTAGGAGGGTATAGGTGAGTTCCGCAACTCGGAAAAACGGCTTTAACTTTTTAACATGCCGTGGATTCACCTTCAGTCGAGCGATGGCCGACGGCTCTTCGCGCCATCACTCGGCCCTCTCCCTTTTTTAAGTGACATAGATCAGTTATTTCAGGCGCCGCTCGCATCTCGCGTTTTTCACTGTTTCCGTAGCACCAGTGACGAACATGCGGAGGAAATGCTGGTTCTCCTACACCAGCAGAGAATGGGTGGTGAATTAGGCAATGTGACAATTGCAGTTGGTGGAACAGCCGTAACGGAAGGGGAGCTGGAACTCACACTTGACTGTGTGTTGGACGTCCTCTGTCGCACAAGTGGTAGTGGGATCCAGATGCTACTTGATGCACTCTCTGTGACTTCGTCACCCACTGATAAAGGGGATCCGCGCGGTGATGGAATGGCTCACGCTGGAAAGGACGTTTTGGAGTACGACGGACTTGCAGGTGGAAATGTACCCGATACCGATGGCCTTGAGCGGCGCGTCGTCGCTTGGGAGGCAACAGATAGCAAAATACAAGGAAAAAGCAAAGCAGAGTCTGTAGCTCGCCGGCGCCTATTGGCACGGCGTAAGGCCCTCCTATTTTTCGTTTCACAGGATATTGTGCCTATCAGTTTCCTTTTTTGTCGTGTGGGCCCCTGCACATACAAGTCCCCCGTATCCTCGTTACCAACCGCTGACCGTAAGAGCCTACGGTTGTTGGAAGGACTTGCACAATGCTCATGTCAGTGTTTGTTTGCGGTCATTGCTCAATCACTTGCGGCGACGTACAGTATTGAGGTGAAGTCGTGCGAACAGCTTTGGGCCCCGGACAGTGATGCACTGCCTTTTGTTGCATTTTTCTCTGCAAGTGGTCTTCTTTGTGCCTCATCCTCATTCTTTGGCAAAAGTGACCACAGAGACCGTTTCCTCATCGCTGCTTTGGCTGTTGAACAACTAAGTTGTTGGCCATATGACGAAACGCAAAGCGGGTCACCACATCCCCTGCAACTTATTCACGTCCGCGAGATCTCTCTCCGGTGCTGCGGTGGTAGCGTTCCTTTTAACGTTGTTCTTACAAGCGTTGGAAGCGCTCTCTGTTGCGTGCTTGGTTTTGTTGTGGAGACACAAGGGAGTGGTGGTGTAATGGATCACGAGCGATTTATTCAGTTCGTGAGGAAACGTCTCGCCACTTCAAGGACGGTTGTCAGAACTGGTGGCGCAATAAGGTATTTGGAAGGCAGCGGTCATGGCAGCGCGGAAACAGAAACCTTAGCGCCTGTTCACACGGCTGTCCGACCCGCCCAAGGGAATACTGATATTTTCGCATCGCATTTAGCACTATGTGTGGAGGTTAGTCATCCAACCTCGCGGTTTCATGAATTACTGCAGGAGATAAATCGCGCTGAAGCGGAGAACCTCCGTGCTGCACCCGCAGGTGAAGATGAGGTACCGACTAAAGCAACTGCTCCTCCCTCATCTTGCGCTTGTGGCTGTTCCGTCTGCCTGCCATTTAATTATAAGAAAGCTGGCTCTGGAGGGTTTGTATGGCATAGAGATGTCACAACTCTTCCGCTTGACATAATGTGGTGCGTGGCAGCAAGCCATATTGTTGTCGCAGAGGCTCATGTGCGGAATAAGATTCGTGGGGCGGGCTGCCACTGCCTCTTCTCGCTGATATGCAATGATGACGGTGACGGAGATGTGGTAAACTCGAGACGGTATGGCGTAGGCTGGTTTCAACATTCCTGGCACAACACATTGTGCGGACAAGTGGGTGGTAAGGTTGATGGCGGTACCATTCGTGGGAAGACGGCGTCGTTAAGTCACAACTTCCACAATGGTGGTGGTACCAGTTCTGTGCATGTGGATTGTCTCAAGGTATTGCAAGGACTCACCTCCCTTGGAGGTGGACCGCGTGCTTCGGTGAAGTACGAAATAAAGAAGGTTGGTGGCTGTTCTTTGTTCCGGAAGAAACCGCAAATAAACATGAGACAGAAGGATGATAAACCAGTATTCACCTCCAGGATGACGGTTTTCCCCCTTTCAGTTTTGCGAGATGATTGTTGCGATGCGACTTGCTCAACATTGGATAGCGATGAAGATGAGGCATCCGTAATGACGGCGTTCTACACCATTAGACGCCATTTGATTAAAGGCACCGCGCGTGACTCCCTGGTACAAGAAGTGTTGCTGCTTGAAGGTGATGAAGTTGGGCGGGAGGCCGAGGTGGTCGCACTTCAGCAGCAGCAGCAGCAGCAGTCAAAAGGAAGCTGTGGGTCATTTTCCCTCTTTCATCAGGCTGCCGCGTGTATTTTGGAGGACGTTTGGCGTTATGCCACTTCCTAAGTATACAGGGGGAGGGAGGGGAATGCGTAATTTGTTACCTTGCTCATCTAGGGTGGCTGTCTTCCCAGCATCTCTCGCACGTCTTTGTCAACTACAACTGTGGGCGGAATTGTGGATGCTTGTTTTGAAAGGTGCAGGAAAGCGCGTAACTCTTGATGGAAGCGACATTGACAATTGACTTGACATCAAAAAGGTGTATCAAGAATTTTATTTTGATACAACTCTGCCCCCGGACCGATGACGCTGTATAGTACTAACATGAGCATAACCCCACTTTCTCTTTTTTTTCTGCCATTTTTACAGCACCATCTATCGTATTATTACATTTGTACGTGTCGTCACCAAAACGCAAGTCACTGCACAAGGCAAAGGGGGGTGAGTATGGTCAAGCGGTCCCCCTCCCCTTCAGTTGATTCTGTGGAGAGAATTTATGACATGCTCTGCGCTGCGCAGTTGAAGGCCAACACAGAGGAAGAAGAAATTAGGGCTCTTCGCCTTCTTATCGCCACTGCGGAAGTTGAGATAAAAACAGCACAGGAATCTATGCGCGAGCTACAGGAGCAGCATGAAGAAGCCTCAAGGGAGGTCTCTGTGAAGAAAAGCACATTGGAGGAGCAGCGACACCGGTGTGTTGGTGCAGTAGAAGCACTTGCAAGCTCACGGGAGGCGTTAACCCGAGAAATTGAAGACATTCTTCGCTCGGAGTTGCCGCCTCATCCAGCGGTGTCTGCCGTGAAAAAACCAGTGCGGTCCTCGTACGAAATTATATCCCCAGCGAAGCTCCGAGACGCTGCCTTGAGCCTAAGAAGGAAAATTGAGGAAGCGATCAAACACCGCCACCTGTGCTGTGAGCAAAACCAAAGCCCATCAAGCATTGGGGATGGATGGGGAGACTCCAAGAAAGGGTTCAGACATTCGTTTGTTGTTCACTTCAAATGCGCTGAAGCCGCCGTGTCGAACACTGGCGACGAAGCAGCGGGTGCGGTTCCAGAGCCGAGACATGTCTCTGCAGCTCGAGTAGAGCTTAATGTTGGCAAAGATGCGAATGACACATTGGGAAAGCGGAAGCGGAAGGTTATCACTTTCGACGATGAGCAACTGGAGGCGCATTCCGCTGCCTTCAGACCTTCCGCGGCAGCTGTAGCGACTCCGCGGCCGTCGTCCATTTCTTGTGATCTCACGATAATCAGGCCGCGGCTTCCACGCCGTACTTTGTGGCGTGCAGAGCAACACGAGCTGAGTTGAAGGTATTTTAATCCATCCTCATTCGTTTCAATTTTTACAGTTGCGCAGCTGAAGAGGCGTCAGCATTGGGATGGAACCGTTGCATCTATTGCAGTGGCGCTGCTGATGGTGCGCTTCCTTGTCACAACGTTGCCTTTTTGCTTCTGTGTCTCACAAAAGTGGGCAAAAGAGAAAAGAGGTTCTCATGGTCAGCTTTCTTCGTTTCACTGATTATTATTTTTTTTTCATAGCTATTCTAGTTTGGGCTTTTTTGTTGCTAAACCACTTCCCTCTTACGTCCGCAAGAAGCTTTTTTTTTTTCTCCCTGTCTTGTTCACTATTGGTTTACTTTTTTTTTTAAAAAACTTTTTTTGTTTTTTTTTCTATGAATCGGCTTGTTAATGCAGCTACCAAACCGGCAATCACAATAACAAATATGTGGTCCAATATATGCATCAACTTTTATTCAACCTTCCTGGTGAAGGGATGATACGCGACATACGGCCGCACGCGGACCTGGATAGATATATGTGTGGTGCATATCTTATCGCAGTGCCCTTCGCGGGCCAACATATCCTCTTTTGCACTTCAAACATCACTTCTTTCCTTTCGTTTCCTTGCTTAAATGTGGTTCTGTCTTTTGCACTGCAAGCGAATCAGCGGCTGGCAACAGCTGATACAATAACCTGGACCTTTTCACACGCCAGGGTAAATAGTGCAAGCATCACTGCAGTTTCGCAATGCGTCCGACCTTTCCGGCCCTTGGGTCTCGTGCAAAGGGCTATGAGAACCGTGTTATGGTGTACGCCCACCGTCGACACCGCGCTTGGTACCTCCCACCGAAACTTGCCCACGCCCGCTCACCACTCGCTAACAAGTCACCTGATGAGTACGGCAACACGTGGGACCCGCGTACTGGAGTGGAATGGTACCACCGGCTTCGACGACGCGGAGCATACCGTCATTGGCCGTGGGCGCGTTAGAATGACGACCCTGTGCGGCAGCATCAGGAGTTGAGTTGCAGACGTACATTTTCGGCTGCTGTGACGGGAGCGAATGAGGGTGTTCCTCTCTGGAACTACTACGCGGAGGTAGGACAGGAGTACGGCCTACCCAGTCACTTTCCGCTAAGCTTCATGGCTCCCTTCATTCATCAGTACACAAGTAGGGCGTGGTCGCGAAAGGAAATTGAAAGACACTTGAAAGTGGTGGAGGAGCGCACGGGACTGCGCACTATTCAACAGGCTTGCGATGCCACGTCGGAACTGTTGGAGTGGGGAGAAGAGGAAATGGGTGTAGTTCCACACGGCCTGTTGCAGCACGTCGTAATGCTTGCGGAAGATATCGTGCTACAGAATAAAAAGAAAGCCTATAGGAAGGCAGCACACGAGCGAGGAATATTAAGAACAACAACAATGGAGCGATACTACGCGCTGCCGCACTTGCGTACGGGTCCGCCTATGCCGACAACTCTAGAGCAACCGTCCGGGGAATTCCCATGGGGGAAATTCAGTACGATGGTTGGTGGGACGCGTATTCATCCATTGTACAGACCAGATGGGTTTTTCAAGGACAATATGTACCCGGCTTAACCGCAGTGGTGAGAACTTTTTAAGACCACCAATCTTTCATTTCCACAACAAGTTGTTGTGCGGTCGCTGTTTTATTAGTTTCCCTTTAGCTCCCCTTTCGTGTAGCCTCGCACATATCGTTTATCCAATTCAATGGAGCGCGTGGGCTCGCGGCCGCTTTTTCCTTACATCACCACCACCACCACCCTTTTCTGAAGGTTACATTCTTAACGCCAATTTGTATCAAATTCCGCGAACGGATGGAGAGACGGAAAGACCACTTGTCTATGTTCTACATTCTCCGTGCTCTGGGGTATACATGAGCATTCATGAATTCCACATACTGTCCCAATTTTTATTCGCTTTCTCGCCCCCCCCTCTCCTTTCCCTCGGTCCTCTGCTAAAAAAAAGGGTAAGAAGACACGCTCCCCGCACAACGTTGTGGGTTGAGCGCTCGCGTACATCTACGGCAGGGAATTCGTGTTTGCTTAGAGAACGAGAAAATTACCCGTCGTCCACTAGCACGAGACTTCCTTCCGTCACTTCTATATCATGTGGAACTTTTTAATAGACATAAAGAACGCGGCTCGGCGCACGGTTGCCCCAACGCGAGACGAGCTCGCCGCTGCACCTGAACAGAAACAGCAACGAAGTGCAGCAATGAGCTCGGGGTTTTCCCTCCTCGAGGAGCACGTCGTCGGTTGGATGAACAAACTCACCTCATCCCCTGTTGTACTCGACTCTGGCGCTGGCAGTGCCGAACTGGCTGGCGAATATGAAAAACCGCCACCACTTTTATGTCTTGCGGAAGAAAAGCGTACATCTCTGGAACCAGAAGAATTGTTTCGATACATTACGGAGTCTGTCAGTCTTATAACTCTCACTTCCAAACGTATCCACGGGGAGGCGCAGTTCCTCCTTCAATTAAGCCTAGAGGAAAAAATAACGCATACAAGCGACTTTCTCAGCGTCTACACCTGGTGGGAAGATGCCGTGGATCAGCGTCTCCGCAAGTGTGAATTGATCTTCGAGGAGTACAAAGCGCAACCTGGGTTGATAAATGTAGAGAACATCGTTCATCTTCAACAGCGCATAAACAGCATTTGGGAAACATGTACAGCGGATATAGGAACTGTAAAAAAGATTGGAACGCTGTTGAGAGAGGAAAAGTACGACCTCATTAACCAAGTGGGCAACGACATCCCTAGCGAGTTCGCACATCAGCACGACCAGAACAACGATAAGACCGCGAAGCATCGCATTATAGTATCAGAGGCTCAACCCACAGGAAACAAAAACAGTAGCTTGCTACACGCTCAATGCACACAGGAAAGCAGAGTTCACACAGGAGAATACGTACAAAATGAATGCACAAATAAAATGAGCACCAGCAGCGGCAAACTCCACCCTCGAATTAACGAAAGTGACACACCTGCTAAGAAAGGGAAAATGAGACAACACGATGGTAAAGAGCATCTTATTAGGATTTGCAAGACGTCAGATAACTCCGAGGAAGAGACACGTCTGAGAGCTGAGGAGGAAGCACGTCTGAGAGCTGAAGAGGAATCACGTCTGAGAGCTGAAGAGGAAGCACGTCTCAGAGCTGAAGAGGAAGCACGTCTCAGAGCTGAAGAGGAAGCACGTCTGAGAGCTGAAGAGGAAGCACGTCTCAGAGCTGAAGAGGAAGCACGTCTGAGAGCTGAAGAGGAATCACGTCTGAGAGCTGAAGAGGAATCACGTCTCAGAGATGAAGAGGAATCACGTCTCAGAGATGAAGAGGAAGCACGTCTCAGAGATGAAGAGGAAGCACGTCTCAGAGCTGAAGAGGAATCACGTCTGAGAGCTGAAGAGGAAGCACGTCTCAGAGATGAAGAGGAATCACGTCTCAGAGATGAAGAGGAAGCACGTCTCAGAGCTGAAGAGGAAGCACGTCTCAGAGCTGAAGAGGAAGCACGTCTCAGAGCTGAAGAGGAAGCACGTCTCAGAGCTGAAGAGGAAGCACGTCTCAGAGCTGAAGAGGAAGCACGTCTCAGAGCTGAAGAGGAATCACGTCTGAGAGCTGAAGAGGAATCACGTCTCAGAGCTGAAGAGGAATCACGTCTCAGAGATGAAGAGGAAGCACGTCTGAGAGCTGAAGAGGAAGCACGTCTCAGAGCTGAAGAGGAAGCACGTCTCAGAGATGAAGAGGAAGCACGTCTCAGAGATGAAGAGGAAGCACGTCTGAGAGCTGAAGAGGAATCACGTCTCAGAGCTGAAGAGGAAGCACGTCTCAGAGCTGAAGAGGAAGCACGTCTCAGAGCTGAAGAGGAAGCACGTCTCAGAGCTGAAGAGGAAGCACGTCTCAGAGCTGAAGAGGAAGCACGTCTCAGAGCTGAAGAGGAAGCACGTCTGAGAGCTGAAGAGGAATCACGTCTCAGAGCTGAAGAGGAAGCACGTCTCAGAGCTGAAGAGGAAGCACGTCTGAGAGCTGAAGAGGAATCACGTCTGAGAGCTGAAGAGGAATCACGTCTCAGAGATGAAGAGGAATCACGTCTCAGAGATGAAGAGGAAGCACGTCTCAGAGCTGAAGAGGAAGCACGTCTCAGAGCTGAAGAGGAAGCACGTCTCAGAGCTGAAGAGGAAGCACGTCTCAGAGCTGAAGAGGAAGCACGTCTCAGAGCTGAAGAGGAAGCACGTCTGAGAGCTGAAGAGGAAGCACGTCTGAGAGCTGAAGAGGAATCACGTCTGAGAGCTGAAGAGGAAGCACGTCTCAGAGCTGAAGAGGAAGCACGTCTCAGAGCTGAAGAGGAAGCACGTCTCAGAGATGAAGAGGAAGCACGTCTCAGAGCTGAAGAGGAAGCACGTCTCAGAGATGAAGAGGAATCACGTCTCAGAGATGAAGAGGAAGCACGTCTCAGAGCTGAAGAGGAAGCACGTCTCAGAGCTGAAGAGGAAGCACGTCTCAGAGCTGAAGAGGAAGCACGTCTCAGAGCTGAAGAGGAAGCACGTCTCAGAGCTGAAGAGGAAGCACGTCTCAGAGCTGAAGAGGAAGCACGTCTCAGAGCTGAAGAGGAAGCACGTCTCAGAGCTGAAGAGGAAGCACGTCTCAGAGCTGAAGAGGAAGCACGTCTCAGAGCTGAAGAGGAAGCACGTCTCAGAGCTGAAGAGGAAGCACGTCTGAGAGCTGAAGAGGAATCACGTCTCAGAGATGAAGAGGAATCACGTCTCAGAGATGAAGAGGAAGCACGTCTGAGAGCTGAAGAGGAAGCACGTCTCAGAGCTGAAGAGGAAGCACGTCTGAGAGCTGAAGAGGAAGCACGTCTCAGAGATGAAGAGGAATCACGTCTCAGAGATGAAGAGGAAGCACGTCTGAGAGCTGAAGAGGAAGCACGTCTCAGAGCTGAAGAGGAAGCACGTCTGAGAGATGAAGAGGAAGCACGTCTCAGAGCTGAAGAGGAAGCACGTCTGAGAGCTGAAGAGGAAGCACGTCTCAGAGATGAAGAGGAAGCACGTCTCAGAGATGAAGAGGAAGCACGTCTGAGAGCTGAAGAGGAAGCACGTCTCAGAGCTGAAGAGGAAGCACGTCTGAGAGCTGAAGAGGAAGCACGTCTCAGAGCTGAAGAGGAAGCACGTCTCAGAGATGAAGAGGAATCACGTCTCAGAGCTGAAGAGGAAGCACGTCTCA